>NC_092356.1:49237811-49544099 GCF_963676685.1 Mytilus edulis | reverse complement strand
AAAGATATATTTCTAACGACCTCAACCATTTACATCTGTAAAGTTTCTGCAAACCATTTATGATTGGCTACAAGACAAGCCATCAATAATCTCAATTAATTTCAAGACAGTCAGAACTTTTATTCTAGTCTACATTTGCCGTTTCAGATTCTAAAGCATCATGGGTAATTTCATTGTTCGTACCCCAAATTCAAAATAGCATCACTTCATCGGTTAAATGTCCATTGTTTATGACATTTTTAACCAATCAGGACGTTTTGGTTTACACATATGAAAATATTACCCAGAATGCATTAGATTCTGAAACGGCGAATGGATTCCGATTCTTGAAGAAACATATTGCTCAAGGTGAGCGACACATGTGCTTAAAAGCCTCTAGTTTCTTCAAGTTAAAATGAGTTGTTTATATATAAAGTGTTTTCACACAACAATGGTGTTTTTGAATGAAACCAACTGCTTCTTAGAATAAATTTTAGTTTTCCAAATAAGTTTATATATCCTCGTTCACAGTTCCTTGTGTAGTTAAAGGGAAGAAGTGTGACTTACGCTTTTTATTTATTTTTACCATGCAGATTATAAATATTTAAATTTTCAGTCAAGCTCGTAAAATTATTAAAAAAAAACACGTTTTAAACTTTATTTTTCACAAAGGTGTACCACCTACTCAAAAGTTGACTCAGTCTTCTCTTTATTATTGTCAAATACACGTATTTAATCTACATGTAGTATTCTCATTAAACTCTTTAGTTAACATAAATTTTAAAAGATATTCGAGAAACTGATAATTTATTTACGACACTTACAAATGCGAAAGTTCATATTTTTTTGGGTGGAAGGGTTTCAAATTACTATGCATACTTTTTTAAGTTTGACAACTAATAGTGCATCTTTAAGTACATGCTTCCGTATGCTGAAAGTGATTGTGAAAGCAGAACGTGCAAAAACAAGAATCATTGCAATCATAAATTAAAACAATATATGTTTAAACATAAACTGTTTCAAATTAGTTTGTATCATCGTAAATCCACCCTCAAAAATAAACAGAAACTGAAAACTGAAAATCCATGTTTTGATAACAAAAATTAAATAAAACTTAAAGTTAAGAACCCATCGACACCATTCAATGCAGCTAAATACGAGATTTGTGTAAGAGCTATTTGCAAAGAATCTAATAAAATGAAGTTATCTAAGAAAAACTAGAAATAGCTTGCATTTTTCGAACCTGATTCAAGTCTATGAACTCGAGTCTCAGTGTTCACTATGAAATAATGTAACAGATGGATGACATTTTAAAAGTGCAGAAGTAACCACGACACAATTGTTTGATTGAGTGGAAGGGTGTGCAGGATAAACAACAAAACGATAGCAATTATACGACAAATTTTACAAAAAGATATTTAAAGACAGCAACATACAGTCTGAGAGTTCTTTATAAGACTATAGTAACTGAATACCACCTTATGCCGTAGTTTTCCGCGCACTCCTCCTCTTTTAATATCGATAAGGTACTAACATTAAAGCACATTCTAAAAGAACTGAAGGAGAAGCACTTATATTCGACAAACAGATTGATATTTTTGGTCAATGGTTGTCACTTTCATTTTTGCATGGTGACCTTAAGATATATTTTGTTTTCGGGTGGAGAAAGCGGTACCTTTAGCTTTTAGGTTGCTATCGTGTTGCTACATATTGCTACATTGCCTTTTTACTCTGTTGTTATGTACATATAAAATTGAGAATTGAATCTGCATTCAAAGAGACATCAAACCGACCGAAGAGCAGGTAACAACCGAAGTCCACCAATGGATCTTCAGTGCATGCAGCGTGAAAATCCCACACCCATAGTTGGGCTTCAGCTGACTCCTAATTACAAATGTGCACTAGTTCAGAGTAAAAAGACGTCATACTAAACTACAAAGCATATAAAAGATTTTTTTTTAAATAACAAGACTAAAAAAGGCCAGATGCTCCTGACTTGGGACAGGCGCAAAAATGCAGCGGGCTTAAACATATTTTGTGAGATCTCAACCCTCCCCCTCTTATACCTCTAGCCAATATAACCTTTAGGCACAAGACTATGAAACAAGTGATGCCTACGTGAGATGTTATATTTTAATAAGTTGGACACAAGAAGGACTTATAACACCCTTTTAACTATTTTTTTACATAGATGCTGTCTAACCTCAAAAACTACTGACTCAGGTTACAAAGCAGTTCTTTGGTGACCATCATGGCTGATCGTTACAGTGTCCCAGTTTTCTAATACCACTGGCGAACAGGGGTATTGTTCCATAATGTTTTAAAAGATGGATAAAATGGCGAAAATAAATACTGTAAAGACTGATTCTGAAGATGGAAAACTTGGTTTGAGATTATTTCAGTAGATACCGAACTTGGCGAATATGATTGAAAGTGGATTGCCTCCGAAGATTGTTCAGCTGGTGTTCGGTGTTCTCATAATTAAATTTGAAATATTAGCTTTTTATATCTGTCTACCATCTTCCGGTCATGCACTCTCCAGCTCCCGACAGAATATATTTTAATAATTTGTTTGTGTTGTCGTGAAAATCATATGTCTTTCGTGATAATTGCTTCATTTTCTTGTTCATGAAATTGCAGATAGTACATCGAATATTATCATTTAAAGTTTATTACTGTAACAATGTATATTCAATTTCCTTATACAAAATGTTATATTAAAAAGTAACATAATATATATATTTAAACACCCTTGTTTCTTGTTAAGTGAAGGAATTATAACTTTTCTTTAACGTTTATATTTTATTCAGTGGAGACTGTTATTTCATACTGCTAGTGTCAGAAAGTCAGCTTTTTAATGTCTGGGTATTGACTAATAAATGTGTAAATATTACAATCTTCTATAAGACGTTGTATGAAATTCAACATTCTACAGTTTGATAAACATATTTATCATTTATAGATATAATATTTAAAAATCATACCTTTTGTGAAAAATCCAATTAGAACTGATAATTGTAGAAGTGTCTTCCATGCCATGTTGTCTTTTTAGCCAATATGACTTTTTTTAACAGAATTTCTTCCTCTTTTTCCGCACCTTTACTTTATGTTGTTTCTTTGGATAGTTTTCATATGGCTATTCAATATTTGAATTTTATAGGTATATACTGGGAAACTCATGTTGGATTTCCAAGAAATATTGTATAGATTAGGAAATTATGTTAGAAAAAAAAGAAGGGAAATTTCATTTAAAAAATTGTGATTGTAAAACTGTCTCCTACAAACTTCTATATAATCATTATGATATTGCATGCATAATTTACACAATAAGACCCCATAAATCTAAGAATTAAAAAAAACTGATGGAGTTGAAACCTTGGTTTCGTTATAATCATACTGTGTTTTAATATTTTATTTCTTATCGTTTGTGGTTTG
Organism: Mytilus edulis; assembly: GCF_963676685.1. Classification (NCBI taxonomy): domain Eukaryota; kingdom Metazoa; phylum Mollusca; class Bivalvia; order Mytilida; family Mytilidae; genus Mytilus; species Mytilus edulis. Next base: position 49,540,685 of record NC_092356.1, on the reverse strand, counting down.
AATTCTCTATTTTATGTACATTTCAGAACCGGTCATTTCAGATCTGTCGTATTTGTCAGTGAAGTCGATTTGATTTCCATTTTTTAAGGATTAAGTATTGTGTTATTCCAAATAATAATGACGTTTCTACGAGGAAAAGTAAAAAAGGAAAAACTCGTCAAATAGAAAAATCAAAGCTCAAACACATTAAACGAATGGATAACAATTGTCATATTCCTGACTTCGTACAGGCATTTCATAAATAGAAAATGATGGATTAAACCTGGTTTAAAATAGCCTTTCAAGACCGTCATAATCATGATAGTTATTCGGACTTCTATTTTGAAAATAATTGTGAATCCTGTCACGTAGTATTGTCATTTTAGCGATATTTTTTTATTAACATTGCCAAATAAGTGGGAGGTTTGGCTAGCCATAAAACCAGGTTCAACCCACTATTTTTCATAAAATGTCCTGTCCAAAGTCAGGAATATGACAGTTGTTATCCACTGGTCTGTTTCCATGTTTGTTGACGTTTGCTTGTGTTGCACCCCACTGTTAACATACAAAAGGCTTGCTAGCAAATATTATACCGATCAAAACTATGTATAACCACAAATGTTGTAGGTTTAGTCTGTATAACTACAGAACTTGATGAGTATACTAAGTACAAAGATAACAGTTACTGCTATTATACACCCAGATTTCCCATGATTAAGTCTAAAGCGCTATTTTTGGGTCTCAAAAGTTGCAATTGATGTATTCGATCAATTTATAAAAGTCTAGATAAAACTTTTAAAACGAAAAAAATACAGTTTTGTCTGATAACCACTGCACTTCGAAACGAATAAGGGAATAAGGGAAATTTGTACTATCAGTCTGGTTATATTAAAAAAAAAAGTATAACATCTGTAGGCAAGCAAAACATATAATGTTCTAAGTATCTAGATAAACATCTGCGTGCCACGCTACAACATAATACCACATCACGCTAATTGACGGGTACAATACTAAACACTAGTGTCTAAAGTGGTAATTGAAAATATAAAGTGGGGGCCAGACACTCAAAAAATAAGATAAAAAAATTAATTGATATAAGAAGATATGGCATGAGTGCCAATGTGCAACTCCCCATCAAACTCATAATCTGCAAAAGCAAACCACTATAGGTCAAAGCACGGTCCCCAACATGGAGTCCCGGCTCACACCGAACAGCAAGCCACAAAGGGCACCAAAAATGACTAGTATAAAACCATTCAAACGACAAAACTAACGGTTTAATTTATAAACAAAAAGAGAAACGAGAAACACCTACGAACCACATTTACAAACGGCAACCACCGAACACCAGTCTCCCGACCCAAGACAAGTGCAACCAAATGCAGCGGGCCTTGGAACAACAGTGCAACACCACAACATAGAAAGACAGTATGAAATATAAATTGAAATGGCTAATCTTATTCAAAAAACATATAAAACCTTGAGATAACAAGAATGATTCAGTCGTGATATTTTGCTGCTCTATGGTGGCTTCATCGCGAGATGGATCAAGGGTAGGGCTTAGAAAATTATTATTAGGGGGCGGGTCCTTTCATCCAACCATCTTGGGTATGCCAATACACCTCATTGTTTAAATAATAGAATGATCATTTAACAGGTAGAACGTATTTCTTACATTAAATTTCTTTGATTAAATTTTTATTTATAATATTGGTTATCAATTTATGCAGATGAAAAGGGAACTGCATATGAAAAATATATACATGATATAGGAGTCACAGGTAAACGGTACTACAGACTATAACATCGCACGTTCATTAAAACTTTATATTTTTTTATTATTTCTTTTCTAATAGATATTTTTATAATCAAATGTACGCAAACAAGAGGTAAACCATTACTTCCAGTTAATCAAGGTTCAAATCAAGACCTTCTTTTCTGAAATGAAATGTAAAAAGAAATTAACCAAGCCATTAAATCTCATAGACAAGATACGAGTATAGCATGAAAAGAATCTCAGATCACAAAATACAAAAGAGTTTAAATAAAGGATGCATGGTATGTAGAAATCGCATACTTATATACGCTATCCCAAAATAGAGTTATACAATTTTTCTAAGCCCAGTTTTTGTTACTGACAACATTGGTGTTAATGATTCGACTTTTCTTGCAAGATGACATTGCTTGAAACTCGTGTTATTTTTATATGCAATTCAGTGGAGGAAGATTCAATTTTTAATCGCTTGTTTAAATTTCAAAAGAGCATAAGCGTACCTTCGACCGTTTAAGATCTGCTCTTGTATAAGTGCCGTTGAAGTATTTGTTGGTGATACAATAATAACCCTATCAAGCAGTTACTAACGCGAGATACTATGTATATATGGTTATGAAGATTCGGAACATGTTTAGTTTTCTACATTCTGTGTGTGCTGCATCCAAACCATGATAATTCCAGTGGTTATTGTCGTATGTTAGTTTCAGTCATAATCGTTTTCGTTTTTTTGTTGAAGCATAAATCAGACCGTTCCTTTTTCTATTTCATTAAGTGTTTAACATTTTGTAAAAATGCCTTTTATGGCGTACTATAGCGTAGTCATTTTGTTCATTATTGAAATCTGTACGGTCATCTGTAATTGTTGACATTCTTTTACTTTTATTGATAGTTGTCTCATTGGCAAATTTATTACACTTCCTTTGAAATAAAATCCGATTGAAAGAAAGTGAGGTATATCGAAAAAAACATCAACACAATGACACAAAAACGGCGTGTCTTAAAAGAGATTCGTCTATACAATTAACACGACCGATTTGGCTTACAGTACGAAGCCTATTTAGGACTATGATTTTTTTTTTATCGTAATCACGAATAAAAATCTTTATCTAGAATTTTATATAATTCGCTGCAACGAATTACAATTTGTTATCGAAAACAATTCTTACTCTAGTATTAAGGAACACATAAGCCTTCTTCTTTCCTCAGGATTAGATTTGTAACGCGGACCTTGAATCTTTGTATTGAAGTCGCCCATTAGTATGACAGATCCAACATCTTTATATACAGAACAAATTTCATGCAAAAGAAAAAAAGTTATACTGGTACAATTGATGAGGCTATGTTGTAGCAGGTAAATAAATTGATGGAATAGTAAAAGATTGTACATTAGGTAAGTTAACTTAGTCTTTGATGCCGATGATTCTGTCATTCTCAATGTCTATTTCAGTAACAAATGAAACAGTGTTTTTGTGCCGAAGTAGTGACATCAATGTCGATATTTGACAAATTGATCGAAATGGATCTAGAGCTAAAAGAGGGTCGAAAGATAAAAGAGAGACAGTCAATGCGATCAGTTATGATTTTTGACGGAACTGGAATTGAGTCTACCGGTATTTATACTGCAACTAGTTTTGTTTATTTCCTAAATACAGTAACACAGCTATATTTTGTATAATGTCAATTTCATCATGGAACACTTTTTCCACCGTCAGGAGTTCATTAAGGGATGAAAATAAGTTTGAAATCTGTGTTACAATTTAAATAGCTATCAATTTATTTATTTAAGTTGCAGTATATAAACAATATTAGGTCAATGTCAGAAAAATATCAACTTTTTTGTACTCAGCGCTAAACTTGGGAAGGGCTCGGTAGAACCTCACCCTTCCCCAGTTTCTAAGCCTCATACAAAAAAGTTGATATTTTTCTGACATTGATCTAATATTGTTTATACACTTGAAGGTGATAAATACAGTTCAATTTGAATCTTCTTCTTCTTCCAAATCTTCACATCCTTTGTAGGACAAGCACACCGTTAAGGCATGTAGAACAAAACCCACCACCATAAATGAGGAATATATGTACACTATATTTTGAATAATGCTATCCTCCACCAATATATACAGGATCACTTTTGTAGTTGCACATGTATCTTGTTGTATGTATTCTTAGTTGCGTTTAAAATTGTTAGGCTAGTTACCGGACATATATACAGGGGGATTATATATGAATCAATCGAAATAAAATGTAGAATCGGAAAACATCTTTACGAGCGAAAGTGTTTTAATTTTGTTGTTGATTTATGCTGTTTTGTGAGTAAAAGAACAATCTCACTAAATATGACGAACTTCGGAATTCTAGAAATCAAATAACTTTGAAGAAAACAGCGAATCAAAAGTTTTCAATTCTGACATGAAAGGGGTCCTAATCCAAAAGGCAATTTCATCATGTATTACAATGAAGGTGTCATTTAGTTTTTATTTAGAAGAATGACGGCTGACAGTTTTAAAATAAGTATAAAACATTTAATTTGATATGTTTGATCTCTAACATTTAGTAGTAAATCAATGGTTTAGTACCCTTTGCTTCAGGATATACAAGGAGACGTTTGGACTATAAAACGGATTGAAACCCTTATTACTTTTATTATAACTCATAACAATGTACACGTTGTGTCTAGAATTGTCTCTTGTAAATATTTAAAATTTCATTGACACGCATTGATATAATAAAGAAACATTAATGTGACCTTATCCCTCAGCCTTATCCGCATTCTCTTTCCGAACAACCCTCACATATAAGAAAGTTTAGAAAATATACAATAACTTATTGCAACATGCTTGAAATAAATGTGTCAGGTGCATGATATATGATTTAAGGTTAAGCTAGCAGCATATAAGTTACCTACATCAAGTCAATAATTATATGTTCAGTTTTATTATAACGTTGGGTTTATACATAAAGTCTGCTTGTTTTCGTGTTTTTGTTGACCTTATACTTAATTACACAACAGTGACTTAATATAAAGATTTCACACAAGTTTACATCTTTTTATAATGGTTAGATTAACAATGGACCAAAGTGTCAACGGTTGCTTTAGATGATCATCAAACCAAGGTACAATATACCTACCCCACAACTCGATAATTTCTTATTAATTCTATATTATTTATAAACAACCACGTTCATGCTATTTCTCCTAAATGTTCCGTAGAAAAAACTAAATTAAGAATCATCAATACATTACGATCACTACATTCTTAGCTCAATACAATATTGAGTTGCATTTATTAGCAATGTTTCGAACAATTGACATGTGCTCCTTGTGGCATTGGACAAGGCGACGGTCATCGTGTGATGATGTGAATAAAGTTTTAGGAGTATTTACCCTTTCGACCATCATCCTGGTCGGTGACCGTTGGAGTGAAACGTACAGCAATTATTTAATATAAAGATTATTTCCGAGGTTAAATCGAGAGCAAGACATCTACATGGCTTATATATGAAAATGTATCAAATAACTCAAGAGTTACGTAAGAATGATAATTGCGATATGTGTGAATATTTTATATATATTATAAAATGTTTTGTCGACCTTATTATAAAGCACTTAAACATATTTGTAAACTATAAATTTGTGTATAACATATATTCATCTATAATAAAGTAAAGAACGTATACATTTTTAAAACCTAACACATATAATTGTCACTTATTCAAAGGACACTATGAAAATGCGTTGTTAAGCTTGACACAAAATATCTAAGTATCACTTTTAAACAGTGGACCACAGAAAATTAATACTGGTTCCGCGGAAACCTTTGTTTCTCCTGCTATCACTGTTGTCTATGTTCCCATTGTTATTATAAGGTGGAATGTACAATTGAACATCATTGTTATGGATTATTATGGTACTAATTTCTCACATTTTCAGTTAATGTGACAAAAGTTATCCATGTATTAGATAGTTATCAAAGGTACCAGGATTATAGTTCAGTACGCCAGACGCGCGTTTCGTCTACATAAGACTCATCAGTGACGCTCATATCAAAATATTTATAAAGCCGAACAAGTAAAAAGTTGAAGAGCATTGAGGATCCAAAATTCCAAAAAGTTGTGCCAAATACGGCTAAGGTAATCTTTGCCTGGGATAAGAAAATCCTTAGTGTTTCGAAAAATTCAAAGTTTTGTAAACAGGAAATTTAGAAAAATGACCACATTAAGTTATTGAAATTCATGTCAACACCGGAGTGTTGACTACTGGGCTGGCAATACCCTCGGGGACGAAACGATCACCAGCAGTGGCATCGACCCAGTTGTGTAAAAGTTATCAAAGGTATCAGGATTATAATTTAGTACGCCAGACGCGCGTTTCGTCTACATAAGACTCATAGAATACGGAAAAATGAAAACAACAAACATTTTTGCTCTGTATACTGATACAGCTTCTGTCTTAATTTCATAAAATTCAATGCATGGTTGACAGAGTTGGTGATGACCGAAAATGTCTGACCTTATAATGTATCAGTTTACTGTAAAAAATAAAACTAGGTCCATTTAGAATCGTCTAGTAAAATAAAATAAAAAAAGATTTTCAAAGTTTGCTCTAGATGCTGTCGTTTGGCCATAAAACAGCCTCTGTAAACATTTTATAACATTCCATACAGGTTGTTTGACAAGTTTATTCATTTAAAATAAAAATAAAAGATCCACTATCCAGACAACGCTGGGTGAATATAAGTAGATCGAGGCGACGTGAGAAAAAAGCAACAATCTTACAGAAAAGTAATAATAATATTGTTTTTGAATTAGCAAAGTACTGTCTGTGTTTCTTGAAGGCAAAGCAATGTTGGGTAACAAAGTTTCCAGCTCGGATAGCTCCTGTTTCCTACGTTAGTGTCTTCAATTATTCATCTTATTATTTATTTTTCATGTCTTTCATATTTCGAGAAACCTGTTGATCCCCATTTCCTTAAAAAATGAAAACGAAAATACAGATCTCCAAGGAAAATTCAAATCATAAATTCCCTTATCGAAAGGCAATATTTAGAGCTGAAACACATCAAACGAATTGACAACAACTGATATATTTCTGACTTTTTATTGGCATTTACTAATGTAGAAACTGGTTGCCTAAACCTGGTATTATAGCTAACTTAATCCTTCCCTTCTACTGCACTTGCATAAAATTCAATAATATGATCAATAATGTGTGACAGACTTTTTAGTCTTTTGTAGACGAAACGCGCGTCTGGCGTAAATACAAAATTTGAATGAAAAAGTTGAGACGTAAAACTAGGCTTGAAACATGTCGTGTCACTCATACCGATCCTGGTACCTGATGATGAGTTTATTCAGTATATTCCTGTAGTATCTGCAAATCGTCTAGAATTAAGGATGAACTACAGACTAAAGCTTTTCAAGGCATCAAGACTCAAGTTATTTAAAAAGAAAAGGTCAAAAACAAAGATTGAAAAATGGAAACAATAGGTTACTGAACAAAAATGAAACCGTTATTCAATTTATTTTCAATATTCACACTGTATAGATAAATTTATATATGAGTGTTCTGTGGACGAACAAAATTAAAATCCTGGTACATGTATCTATGATGATTCTTTTGGAGGATCAATTATTTAACATAATTTCAATAGACAGGAATTTCAAATTACACTCCTCCATTCGAATTTATTTACGTAAACGTTGCAGCAAGTGCGACAGGAAATATCCATTCATGAACACAAATTCATGGATCTGCACTTTGATTATATCTTCAACGTTATCAAAATTAATTCAGCATCAAAAACAAATAGGATTTTCCTTTTTCAATTTTCACATTTTGCAAGTCTCTTGGGTTTGTTGGGGGGTTTTGTGCAGTTTTGCGGATTTAATCGAAATTTTACACATGTACGAATATTACTTCCATTATATTGGGCAACTCAAATTCGTTATTTTCTATTATCATCAGCAGTCTAGTAAACGTGTACAAATGAATATAAAAATCTACCGAAGATAGGGCATCAAAGTCATACTCTTTACTCATGTTACTGTTAAAAGACAACAAATCCCAGAAATAAATGAAAATGTAACAACTTTTATTATTGAACATGAACATATATATATCAAAATGATAGACAAAATGGAATTCTTACAAAATTGTATGGAGATATGTGACTATATACATTAGATTCACTTTACAAATGCATTGTCTCTCAAACATTTATATCTTTTTTGTATAAGAGAACACTTGAAATTCCAAAATACCAAAATTAGAACTTTCACATGTAGAAAAATACAAAAGCATTTTGTATTTAGTGCAAAACATTTAATCTTCAATACAATAAAACAAATAACCAAAACCGAACTGAATTCATATTGTTTCTATGAAAGCATTCATGCATTTATTACAGTATATATTTGGTCTTACATTATGTATGCTATTTACAAAACTATGCATGTTTATGCATGGCAATATAAAGCAAGAAAGATATCAAGATAATAAATGGTAAGTAAGAAGAATGTCGTTTAAGTTCTCTATCGTCGTAAGAATGTTTCAAATAACAAACTTATGAAACAATACAACATGATTAAAAATAAACATATGAATGCTACAAGATATAAATCATAAGATTTTAATGCTTAAATGAAACATTTTGATTTTTAAGATTCTGTGAAGTGTTTATTATCAGAGGGTGAACACTAGTTATGGGTTTTCCTTGTTTACCTAATTATCAATTCAAAGGCATATCATATCATGATTTGTTCCTACCATTATAAATATCAACATTTCAAAATCAAACCGTTTGAAACCCTTATTTAGAATTAATTAGAAGTTTTACATTGCATAGACCTGCTATAATGCTGGCAAATTTGATTAATTTTCATTACCTTGTATAATGAGGTATTACAAAACCACAATCTCACTTTTCAATTCATTAAGCTCTTTTTTAATTTTTATTATAAAAGTATTAAATAAGGAGCTCCAAAAATACATGTATGTATAAGCAGTTCATTGATATGTTAAAAAAATAGAATTATAATCTAAATATTATGCATTTTGACAAACGCTTAAATTTAAGCATTAATATAAAAACAAAAATAACAAAATGTAATCTCACTGTAGAGTTGTTAATATCCAATGCATATGCATATATTGCACGAAAACCCCAAAATCAAATCTAGGAAAATCGAGCAGCCAAAACTTCCTTTAAATGTCACTTTTACATCAAATATATTCAATATTGCACATATCTCTTTGTTGCACAATTTTGGTCAGCTGCAGTCCAATTTTTTTCAAATCAAAAGGCTTTATATCAGGAAAGACAGTACATTTGATACCCGGGTATTCGATGATATCAAAACGATTATGAATAAGGAATATATAAGGCTTGTCAACAGACAATACTTCCTATTTTGACATTAGATGTCGGTTAAAGTATTAGGTGACAAGAAAGATTTTTTCCCCATATGTTTGCATTTTCTTCAGTCGCTGTAAGAAATGGTAATTTATTCTTCAGACAATGCGAATGAAACTCTACCAGAAGATATTATTTACTTATAAACAGAAATAAATTATAAAACAATGGAGCTCAATGCCAACAACAGAAAAATAATTAGATAATATATAACCCTTAATCTGAAGTGAAAATTAACAATGAACAAAAAATGCTAAACGCAAACTCGGACAAAAATCGACATATACATTATTATACATATACAATTATTTTACACAAACAAGCACTATATCATCATGAAAAAAAAATGGCAAACAATAAATTTTTGAAAATTTTATAATGTTTGCATAGTGTTTGTTCTTAATCTTCTTTTAAAAGATGCTAACATATTTGGTAATAGCTGTTTTACAAGCATCATTATTTTTTTACGACACATACGATGTTCAGAAAAAACCTAGTAAATTGGCCTTTTTTAAATATTTCACATTTCGTTTAAGTATTGTTTATTTCTTTTTTGGTGAGTGTCAGAATATAGAATTATGCTTTAGAGTCGTAGATATTATTATTATATCCACTTGGAGCTTTTGCCAAATCTAAATCGCCATCACAGTTGACAAGGATATCATCCAAACTTGATGGTTGTCCATTGACATTGTTCAGATCTTCGTATACTCCTGGTTCTAGTTCTAACCGTAGAGATGTGCTGTCGGCAGACTCTCCGTTTCCTACTGTATCATCCAAGTCAATATAGTGACTGGGGGCATTATCTGGTACGTCAACGTTCCCACATTCATCATATTGGTTCTTAGACGTTTCCAGCTGCTCATTCATAGCATTGCATTCTGCCTCGTTTTCACATACACTTTCGTACACGGCTTTACTATCTGCACCTGCACATACGTCAAGGTACTGTGGTGAGTCAGCAACTCCGAGTTTGCTTTTAGCTATATTACATTTTTCATATTCACTATTATCATATTTCGGTAAATAGACATTCAATTTGTCAACCATCTTTTGTTCTGTTATTTCAGCGTAATGTCCGGAGTCTTTGGGAATTACAGAGACGTTTGGTAGTTTAGCTTGACATGTGGTACATGAAATTGGTTCTGCATATACGTTCTGACTTCCGGTTGGGACTTGATTATTTAAACTTCGTTCATGTCTACTCATTCTGGGTTGTGACGATAATAGTGTTCTGACTGTGTAAGTTAAATTATCGAAATGCATTGACAAATCTTCCTTTCCTTTTGTTTTTCTCCTGAAATAATTAAGCAGTTTCGTCATTTTTACTTGTATATATATTGATATGTGTGTGTTCAACTCAGTTATTGTATTGTTGTTGTTACTTTTGTTTATGTCACAAGTATAATGTTACTTATATGGCAAATAAAGATTATTATTATTAAGACACTTCTTGTAACATATTTTTAAATAAGTATGGAAAACAAAAATAAGTAGAGCAGCACTGAGGTTGCTTTGTAACAGTTCATCTAAAACACTTTTTATATTAAAAAGAATGACTCAATAACAACATAGTAATATACCTTCGAGAAATGTTAAACGTTTTATTGGTAATAATTATATAAGACCATACAGCTGAATGAATATAAATCTGTTTAGTATAAAGAATGTATAAAATGGGATGTGTGTACAAACTATCACTTTTGATAAAATAACATATTAAGTCTTTAGCAAGAATCGAATATCCATTGTATTCATGCATAATTTCTGCATCACAAATCATGAAACAATTGCAAATGATTTAGTTATATAAGTAAACTTTGAGGTACATTTAAGTAATAATTTGTCTAGAGAATCACTGAAAACACAGTTAATCAGATTTAAATATCACTATACTCACGTTCTAAAAAAGCAAACACTCATTAGCATCAACAATGCTAAAGCTCCCAAAACACAAGCTATAATAATTCCTGATAATTCTCCTGAAAATATATATGTCATTTTAATGTCCAAATGTCTGAAGTGGTCAAAGTCTACATAAGTATGATATCAGTTATAGTTTTAGAACGGAATTATCAGATCATTAATGTTTTTTATCTAATGCCATTGCTTACAGCTTTATTCGATTTCGCGATAACAAATGTTTGACACTTTTCCAACATCCACATATAAACTCAAACCATGCCTTAAAGTCATAAAACTTTCGAGTCAGTTTTTTGTTCTCATACTCCAAAATCAACCAATCAAAATGCTGGATATCATGTTTTGAGCATGATTTTTGTGCTCCGATCACTGAGCAAAGTTTTATGACTTCAACCCCTGTAATCTACACTTAGTAAGAGTTCTAATTGTTTTGTCTTGTGTATTATAATTATTTGTCTGTTTGTCTATACCTTATATAGTCGTGGCGATGTCAGTTTATATTCGGTCTATACGTTTGATTATCCTTTTAGTATCTTTCGCCTCTCTTTCAGTATGAAATACAAATCGTTGTTCCTTTTGTTTTAACGATTTGATCGAGTAATGTTTACTTTTCTTAATGTTGACAGTATGAGATGAACAAGATATGTTTTACAGACTTTTATGTAGCAGCTCACCTGATGTTACATTGTTCTCTTTCGCAGCTAACATACCAATGCCTGAAATAAAGGAGGTATATATAATTATGAAGGAGGGAACTGAACGCACATAGCACGATGAAAAATGAGATAACCCATAAATCTCGACATATTAAAACATCGATTGTAAAAATAATCGTTTTCTTACACATATATCTCGTCTGGAATTTGCAATCCAAGACGATTTAGGTCAATTTTTTTACCATTTAAGCACCTGCTACTAGGCAAATGGCAAGGAATTACTTCGGGTTAAGACATTTTCTAAAATTTTAGGAATTTAAGGATTTCTACAAACAGATTAAAATTAAGATTGTCTGTAAAACCGCAGTGAAAGTAACAAGTTAAAAAATTAATAACAACCATAATAATTCGGTCTGATATATTGTAGTTTATTAACAATAATTGGCAACCTTTGTAAACTATTTTGCATTTTCATCTAGAAATGAATAATATCACAATTTTAAAAATCAATTAAAAAAAGAACATTCGTTTTATATCCGAGAACATTGTATTAGATATAAGAAGATGTGGTATGAGTGTCAATGGGTGTCAATGAGACAACTCTCTCATTCAAGTCACACTTTGTAAAAAAGTAAATTAAACCGTAGGAAGGAATGGTCAATGTTACTAAAGGAGGGGCGAAAGATATATATATTCCTATAGTTATTACTTTAGACAGATGAACACATACACTATGTAAATACATGACTTCACAAACCTGTTAAATTTACAGTAACCTCCCCTTTTTCTGGAGTTGGCATAAATGTTGTTGTAGGAGACGGAGTCGTTGTGGTCGTGGTGGGCGTCGTTGTCGTTGGTGTTGTCGTCGTTGGCGTCGTCGTTGTTGGCGTCGTCGTCTTTGGCGGCGTCGTTGTTGGCGTTGTCGTCGTTGGAGTCGTCGTCGTTGGCGTTGTCGTCGTTGGAGTTGTTGTGGTTGGCGTTGGCGTCGTCGTTGTGGTTGTCGTTGTTGTGGTCGTCGTTGTTGTAGTTGTTGCAGGTTTCATATCTATTAAATGATGAATAGAAACAATGAAGTACTAAATAATAACTAGAACAGACCTGTGATATCGCGGATCCGTGATTAAATTAAAGTATATAACTATGCGTAAGCCTTATTTTAGTATTGGTATTGTCATCTGATAAAGCTGCACAGTTTTCTCTGCTTTCAAAATCTTTCTGTTTGAATCCGTCAACCTCGAAGTTATCAATTATTGGTAATATTAATTATTTGGAAAACAAAAGGGCCTGTAATAGATATAAATAAAGTTGAATTCTTTGATTCGCTGTTTTACGTCATGCTGGCTAACAAATTGAAAACTGTACCTATACGCCTTATTTTAAGTCCAGATTTTTAGTATTCGTATCGCAGTCATAGAAAGACATACTGATTGAAATACTGCAATAGGGAACAATGGGACAGTGCTTGAATTTAGTAGTGTCAACCCTGTGATTATGACCCGTGTATATAGCAAAATCTTGGTGGTGCGCCTGTCAGATGCGGAATGTACAGATATGGTAAATAGGAAACAGGTGAATATACTATTGGTATCGGTATCGGATTCGCCCTGGAAATGTTAATTTTTGACAATATTAATCATGTGGAAAACAAAAGGGTCTGGAGTGGTGTAATTTTTAATCAACACCATTGTCCTATATTAGCAATATATAAAGGTGAATTCTTTGATTGGTCGTTTTCACGTGATGACGGCTGACAAATTGGACCTCGTTATTTTAGATTATTGATATTACAAATTTTATATACCATGGTTCTTACGAGTTAACATATTTAAACAAACGAATCCGAAGGATGAGTTTGATTCAATATGTTAATGAGTAAGACACATTGTGATTGTAATATAAATTAAATGATTGACAGCTTGGAGTCTTGGAAATTGATCACGTAACAGTGTTATCCAATAAAATGGAAGCTCCCGAAAGTCATTTTTGCGTCTCGTGTGTGATCCTTTGCGTATTTCATTTTAAATAGCCCCAGAATTTGCAGAAAGTAAAGAAAATGTAAGATTTTCCTGATTTTTTAGTTTTGCACCCCGTGTATGATCGTAAGAATTGTTTCTTTTTTGTTGGTTTTCAAGGTATCTTCCAAATTAATCATATTTTACTGGTTGTTCATCTCATTGAAAAATGCATATTCATACATTTAAAGTTTTCGTACAAACTGCTCTCTTCCGTTATTTTATTAATTCGATTTTTATTAGTTATTACCCAAGCATACATGAGCTGCGATACATTTGAGCTGATCCTTTTATAACCATGAATGCTTTTTATACTGTATTTGGCTTTTACTAGTAACTAAAGATGTTTATTTTTAAAAATGTAATAATCTTGTGTTGTTGGTATAGATAGAGTTGGTTAGAAGAAAATATAACTTTTGTAATTGATGGCACACCATCAAAATGTAAGCAACATCCTATCGCCTTGGATGTGTCTATATGATGTACTTTATAAATCAGGTGTTTTGGCGACATTATTTTTCATTTTGTTACACCATATTTATTATATTGTACCAAATTAATGTATATAAAACAGAGGCGCCAGATACAGAAGTGATATTCATATGCCGAAAATAAACTTACAACGGCATTGCAAAAACACAAAAACAAACCGACCAAAAGACAAACATTAGTCTACAAAAACACCACACACTAAAATACAGACATAATTAAAGGAGATTAAAAATATCCTGCTCCACAGATCAAAATAACACTTACCATACTGACATATAAATGAGTATACAAATCCAGAGAAGGAACATGGTTTATCATGCCATCTACCACCATCATCACGACGTAAGCTTCCGCAATCTTCCATACATAACCAGTCACAGTTCGGCTGACCACCGCCCCAATAACTCCAACTTATCCTTTCGCCTAAAAAAAGAACAAAATCATCAATGTTAAGAATGACATACACTTATTGAGTGTACGAATATAATACTTGTTCTACTTTTGTTTCCCTAGTTTTTCTTAATAACCAACATTAAGATCGTATACTAGTACATTCCCAAGATATAATAATTGTTCTACTGAAGTTTCCCTAGTTTTTTTTTAATCACAAAAATTAGGATCGTATACTAGTACATGCCCAGAACGACAATCTTGTTTATTTTATATTAACGCGTTTTGTTTATTATCTTGCAAAAAAGCTTACCGGTAACCCATCTCCAATTCATTTCATCGCCCCTATCATGAGCTCCTATCCAAACACCGTTTTTGTTCCAGTGTAGCTCATTCAAAGTAGACATGACCCAGGTTTGTGTTGCCTGATTCCTGATCTGGATAAGATCACCTCCTTCTCCGGTACACCGACTTCTTGCCGTCGTCCAATATAATTCGCCCTTCTCGTATCGATAACATTTCTCTCCGAATGTTTTAAGATAAATAGATCTTGACAAATGGTCTGGACATCTATACATGTCATCATTTCCTCTAATTTCTGCAAATAGAAAGATTTGTTTAATTAAACGAGCTTGAAGAAAGTCGCACAAAGAGGTCTTGTTGCTCACTGTCAGTATATCCTCTTATTGATAGATATAGGAAGATGTGGTATGAGTGCCAATGAGACAACTCTCCATCCAAGTCATAATTATAAAAGTAAACCATTATAGGTCAAGGTACGGTCTTCAACACGGAGCCTTGGCTCACACAAAGCAGCAAGCTATAAAGGGCCCCAAAAATTACAAGTGTAAAACCATTCAAACGGGAAAACCAAAGGTATATTATAGGTATATAAAAAGCGAGAAACAAACACACTAAAAACGACAACTACTGAACATCAGATTCCTGACTTAGAACAGGTGCTTACAATTGATAACTGTTTTATGATCTTTTGTTGGCAGCAATACCACATTCTATGTGGACAATGTTCAAGTTATATCACAGTTTTCTATTGAAACTGTTCTTGGAGAATGAAAGATAAACTACCAATAGTGCTTCATCTTCAAATATTAAAAGTAAACAGACATTTTGATAGTGTAAATATTTTTTATAATATAAGCGTTGTCCTTCAATGGTGATTTGAAATGCATGAAGGATGGCGGCAGCACTTTAAAATAAGTATAAAACATTTTATGTTATCTATTGGATTCCCATCTCTTACATTTGATAGTTAACCAATATTTTAGTACCCTTTGCTTCAGGATATACAAGGAGACGTATTGGCTATAAAACAGATTAAATCACAGTTTCTTTTAATGTCATCAGCCTCACAACAATGTGTACGTTTGTGTCGAAAATTGTCTCTTGCAAATATTTTAAATTTCCATGTCACGCATTGTAAAAATAAAATATATGATTGTGACCTTATCCTCATTCTCTTACCGAGCAGTAACGTTAATGGTGGTTAACAAGATTTATAAGGAAGTTCATAAATATATACAATTTCTTATTGCAACATGCTTAAAATAAATGTGTCGGATGGCAAACTATTGATGTCAGGTTTAGTTTGCATCAAATACATTACCTCAAGCATGTCAATAAGTATAGTTAAAGGTAGTTAGAAATAAAAGAAAAATTGTTGTCATTTATTTTGATGAAATAATACTTATATTATACAACACTGACTATGCATAAAATTTAAAACACAGTGTTACAAGTTTTACTTCAATGGGTGGATTGTCAAA
Organism: Mytilus edulis; assembly: GCF_963676685.1. NCBI lineage: Eukaryota > Metazoa > Mollusca > Bivalvia > Mytilida > Mytilidae > Mytilus > Mytilus edulis. The sequence continues at coordinate 49,524,263 of NC_092356.1, read as the reverse complement.
GGACCAAAACGTCAATCGTTGCTCTGCATCGAACATTGAACCAATGTGAACTAGAACTTTGAACTCACAAAAGAATGAATATCTCTTCCCCACAACTCGGCTGTGTCTTATTCATTTTATTTTATATTCCAGCATTTCATGTCTGAAAAGTGTAAACATCTAACTTATCAATTACATATATCTATTTTAAAATATCAATGGTCTCTTTCTCACGGATATCTATACTCAAACATATTCACGATATTCCTCTTATATTTCCTTTAGAAAAGGATACTCATAAAAAAAAACTCATGACCTTATGATAATGACCTTCTAAGCTAAAAAAAAAAAGTCAATACGATATTGAGTTGCACTTATAAGCAAGGTTTCTGACATATAACATAGGTTCCTTGCAGCTTCTGGCAATGCCAGTTATAGTTTGATGATTTTAATATAGTTTTAGGAGTATTTAACCCGTCGACAACCATCACGGTCGGTGACCGATGGAGTGAAACACAAAGCCATTATTCAAAATAAAGTTTATTTCCGATATGCTTAGGTTGAATCAGATCAAAACATCTACAAGGCTTATGTATGGCAACATACTAGGTGATGCAAATGTTTAACCAGATAATTGGGATATGTGTGTTAAGTGGGTAGTTTACATATATCATAAAATGTTTTATCGACCTTATTATAAAGCACTTAAACATATTTGTAAACTATAAAAACGTGTATAAATGTTGTATACAAAAATGAAATGAAAAAATATTTACTTTTTTCTTATCTAAAAACATACAACGTATGTTGCTATATTCAAAGTACAATATGAAAATACGCTGTTAAAATACGCAATTCATTATCACTAACATTAGCGAAACAAAATTCGATAAAGAAATGAATAAACTTCATCTTCACACAAAAACAGTGAGATATTCATTGTCAGAGTCAAACATTACAAAGTTAGTTTAAATGGGTTAGGTTTAAAGTCCGTCCACAATTATTATAAACTTCTATTACTTCTTCTGGTGCCCCCAACTAAACTTGTTCAAAAATTTACGAAAATTGTCCTTATTTATTTTTGTACGTTACTTTCATGTTTCGGGAAGCCTATTTTCACCCCATTTCCTTAAACACTTTCATACCTGTAATCTTACTACAATTGGTTTTTACAAATTTATGATCATTTTTATGTTGATCTCTGCTTTAAAAGTGTTTTATGCGGTTTGTTTTACATAAAGACGTCACTGAAAACCTCTCAGTTTATTGTTTGATTCCGTAAAACAACGTTATCATAAATCTCTTTCAAAATGAATCTCAATAATGCTAAATTATTTTTTTTTCAAAAAGTAACAAGTTTTATATTAGGGAAATAGGTGAAGTTTTGTAATAGGGAAATAGGTGCTTTGATATAACATAGAATTTGAGATACTGACAGGAGACACTGAACCAGAGTTCACTGTGAGCCAATGCTTGTGGATAAGAAAGGTTTGGTTAATAGTATGTAACTGTTGTTTAAAATCCGCAAACCACTACACGGCCTTATTGAGTTTGTGAGAGATATTAATCACTTGGGAACATGAACGTGCCCTAATATGAAATATTTTCTTGCCAACTATTACCTGAAGTGGAGATCACTTCTAACCTCTCATCAAATCTGTCAGAAACTGTCAGGAGACCTGTTCTAGGAAAGTATGTAGAACTGTCATCCTGAAACCTTTTAGACAGTTCTAGCTAGAACAGTTCTATAACCTAGAAATGATTTAGACAGTTCTACCTAGAACTGATCCTGACAGTTCTACCTTAGAACAGTTATAGACATTTCTACCTAGATCTGACCAAATCTTTATACGACTAGAACAATTCTACGACTAGAACAGGTCTACGATTATAACTGATTTTGGTTAGTTCTACGGCTAGAATTGATTTAGTTAGTTCTATCCATAGAACAGTTTAAAAAAACTACCGGTATTCGCTGTTTCAAAAACATTTAAATTGTTTTAACTTTGACAGGAAGCATTTTGCGTGTGGCTTTACCAACGATAATAATAACACTGAACGGTGACCAGTGAGATGACCTAACTGCAGGTTTGGTCAGTTCAACGACTAGAACAGTTTCAGACAGTCCTGGTGACAGTTCTACGGTTAGAACTGATTTAGTCAGTTCTGCTGACGGTTCTACGGTTAGAAATGATTTAGTCAGTTCTGCTGACGGTTCTACGGTTAGAAATGATTTGGTATGTTCTGCTGACAGTTCTACGACTAGAACTGATTTGGACCGTTCTACCCTAGAACAGATCCTGATTATTCTACCTTGAACTGATTTGATCAGTTCTATCTAGTACTGATTCTGACAGTTCTACTTTAAACATTTCTAGGGTGGAACTGTTCTAGGATAGTTTAGAACAGTTCTAAGACAGATTATTCTGACAGTTCTAATGAGAGATTAGAAGTGATCTCCACTGTAGTTAAACTAATACGTTTAAACTTTATTAAGTCTTTTGGGCAAATGCAGGGTTCATATTTCGATATTACATCAGCATTTTCTCATTCTGATATACATGTAATAGTCGTCACTGTATGTTGAACACGCACTGATATATATCCACACATCCAACATGCATATTTTAATCCGTTCAAATTTTACAGATTTGAATTTGTCTTACTATTTATATAACTTCTCCTAACTACCCGAAATGTAGAATTTTTAGTATTGAACTTTAGATTTGTATTGTTTAAGGTTTCAACACAATGAGTTTTTAACAAATATTTCAACATTATTTAAATATTGAATCTGAATTTAAATGTCACGTTCATGAAAACGTTTAAACTAGTCTTTGTGCTACTTGTTTTGAAAATTAGTATAACAACTAAGTACACGTACCACAGTCTTATGTACATATAATAACGCTTTTAAAATCGTTTTGTCAATTTTGGACCCAAAAAACAAAGGGCTTGTATTCGTGTAGAACAAACGTAATACGTCTACAAAGATATATTTCTAACGAACCCATAAATTTACATATTTGTAAAAATATAGAAGAAAGTCAATATTCATAAGCAGTAATTATTTATACATGTTATATATGCACAAGCACTATAGTATACAATACATATCCCTTGACACCATGGGTATGGTCCCGAGAAACGATGATAGTCCGTCAGATGGGGACGATAAAGGACTAACTCGTGTTAAGAGAGAGCAATATCTCTTGCACGTAAAATACACCGTTATATAGATTTCGAAAAAGAGCCAGGCTTATGCCACAACAAGGCAGCAATCGCACCCGCAAAGTGGAAAGGGATTAATATAAGTTGTAATAACTTGTTTCCCAATCCACTATATATATAAATATTTTTAAGTCAAATATGAGTGTTGTTATACACCATCGTAGTAAAAAAATATTCAAGTGAGTCATGATGTGAAACCGGGTAGGAATAATTCGGTTTTAACAATTAATTGTTTCTCTTTGTAAAGTTTCTGCAAACCATTAATGATTGGTTTCAAGACAAGCCATCAATAATCTCAAATAATTTCAAGAAAGTCAGAACTCTTATTCTAGTCTACATTGGCCGTTTCAGATTCTAAAGCATCATGGGTAATTTCATTGTTCGTATCCCAAATTGAAAATAGCATCACTTCATTGGTTAAATGTCCATTGTTTATGACATTTTTAACCAATCAGGATGTTTTGGTATACACATATGAACATATTACCCAGGATGCATTAGATTCTGAAACGGCGAATGGAAATATATTGCTCAAGGTGAGCGACACATGTGCTTAAAAGCCTCTAGTTTCTTTAAGTTAAAATAAGTTGTTTATATATAAAGTGTTTCACACAACAATAGTGTTTTTGAATGAAACCAACTGCTACTTAGAATAAATTTTAAGTTTCCAAATAAGTTTATATATCCTCGTTCACAGTTCCTTGTGTAGTTAAACGGAAGAAGTGTGACTTTATTTTTACCATGCAGATTATAAATATTTTGATTTTCAGTCAAGCTCGTCAAACTATTAAAAGAAAACACGTTTTAAACTTTATTTTTCACAAAGGTTTACCACCTACTTAAAAGGTGACTCAGCCTTCTTTCTATTATTGTCAAATACACGTATTTAATCTACATGTAGGGTTCTCATTAAACTCTATAGTTATCATAAATTTAAGAAATTCGAGAAATTGATAATTTATTTACGACACTTACATATGCGAAAGTTCATATTTTTTTGGGTGGAAGGGTTTCAAATTACTATGCACACGTTTTAAAGTTTGACAACTAATAGTACATCTTTAAGTACATGCGTCCGTATGCTGAAAGTGATTGTGAAAGCAGAACGTGCAACAACAATAATCATTGCAATCATAAATTAAAACAGTATATGTTTAAACATAAACTGTTTCAAATTAGTTTATATCATCGTAAATCCACCCTAAAAAAACAGAAACTGAAAACTGAAAATCCCTGTTTTGATAACAAAAATTAAATAAACTTTAAAGTTAAAAACCCATCGACACCATTCAATGCATCTAAATAAAGATTTGTGTAAGAGCTATTTACAAAGAATCAGATAACATGAAGTTATCTAAGAAAAACTAGAAATAGCTATATAGCTTTCATTTTTAACCTGAGTCACTATAAAATCATGTAACAGATGGATGACATTAAGTGCAGTAGTAACCACGACACAATTGTTTGTCTGATTGAGTGAAAAGGGGTGCAAGATCAACAACAAAAAGATAGCAATTATACGACAAATTTGACAAAAAGATATCTAAAGAGAGCAGCATTGAGTCTGAGAGGTCTCTATAAAGCTATAGTTGCTGAATCCCACCTTATGCCGTAGTTTCCAGCGCACTCATCCACTTTAAATATTGATAAGTTACTAACATTAAAGAACATCCAAAAACACTGAAGGAGAAGTACTTAAATGCGACAAACTGATCAATATTTTTGGTCAATGGTTGTCACTTTCATTTTGACATGGTGATCTTTAGATGTATTTTGTTTTCGGGTGGAGAGGGCAGTACCTTTAGTTTTTAGGTTGCTATGTTGTTGCTAGATATTGTTATGTTGCCTTTTTAAGAGGGGCGAAAGATATCAGAGGGACAGTCAAACTCATAGATCGAAAATAAACTGACTACGCCATGGATAAAAAAAGAAAAAAAACAGACAAATAATGGTACACAAGACACAACATAGAAAACTAAAGACTAAGCAACAATAACCCGACCAAAGAGCAGATAACCGAAGGCCACCAATGGGTCTTCAACGCATCGAGAAAATCCCACACCCACAGGTGGGCTTCATCTGACCATTTTAAACTAGAGGCTCTAAAGAGCCTGTGTCGCTCACCTTGGTCTATGTGAATATTAAACAATGGACACAGATGGATTCATGACAAAATTGTGTTTTGGTGATGGTGATGTGTTTGTAGATCTTACTTTACTTAACATTCTTGCTGCTTACAATTATCTCTATCTATAACAGTACTTTCTGTGGAAAATGCAATTGAATATCTTCAAATTTTAAGAAAATTGTTAAAAATTGACTATGAAGGGCAATAACTCCTAGGGAGTCAATTGACTATTTTGGTCATACGGACTTATTTTTAGTTCTTACTTTGCTGTACATTATTGCTGTTTACAGTTTATCTCTATCTATAATAATATTCAAGATAATAACAAACAAACAGCAAAATTTCCTCAAAATTACCAATTCAGGGGCAGCAACCTAACAACCGATTATCCGATTCATCTGAAAATTCCAGGGCAGATAGATCGTGACCTGATCAACAATTTTACTTCCTGTCAGATTTGCTCTCAATGCTTGGGTTTTTGAGTTATAAGCCAAAAACTGCATTTTACCCCCATGTTCTATTTTTAGCCATGGCGGCCATCTTGGTTTGTTGCCTGAGTTACCGGACACATTTTTTAACTAGATACCCCAATGATGATTATGGCTAAGTTTGGTTAAATTTGGCCCAGTAGTTTCAGAGGAGAAGATTTTTCTAAAAGATTACTAAGATTTACGAAAAATGGTTAAAAATTTACTATAAAGGGCAATTACTCCTAAAGTGGTCAACTGACCATTTTGGTCATGTTGACTTATTTGTAGATCTTAGTTTGCTGAACATTATTGCTGTTTACAGTTTATCTCTATCTATAATAATATTCAAGATAATAACCAAAAACAGCTAAATTTCCTTAAAATTACCATTTCAGGGGCAGCAACCCAACAACGGAATGTCTGATTCATCTGAAAATTTCAGGACCGATAGATCATGACCTATTGAACAATTTTATCCTTCAGATTTTCCCTTAAATGCTTTGGTTTTTGAGTTATAAGCCAAAAACTGCATTTTACCCCTATCTTCTATTTTTAGCCATGGCGGCCATCTTGGTTGGTTGGCCGGGTCACCGGACACATTTTTTAAACTAGATACCCCAATGATAATTATGGCCAAGTTTGGTTAAATTTGGCCCAGTAGTTTCAGAGGAGAAGATTTTTCTAAAAGATTACTAAGATTTACGAAAAATGGTTAAAAATTGACTATTAAGGGCAATAACTCCTAAAGTGGTCAACTAACCATTTTGGTCATGTTGACTTATTTGTAGATCTTACTTTGCTGAACATTATTGCTGTTTACAGTTTATCTCTATCTGTAATAATATTCAAGATAATAACCAAAAACAGCTAAATTTCCTTAAAATTAACATTTCAGGGGCAGCAACCTAACAACCGATTATCCGATTCATCTGAAAATTCCAGGGCAGATAGATCATGACCTGATGAACAATTTTACTTCCTGTCAGATTTGCTCTTAATGCTTTGGTTTTTGAGTTATAAGCCAAAAACTGCATTTTACCCCTATGTTCTATTTTTAGCCATGGCGGCCATCTTGGTTGGTTGGCCGGGTCACCGGACACATCTTTTAAACTAGATACCCCAATGATGATTATGGCCAAGTTTGGTTAAATTTGGCCGGGTAGTTTCAGAGGAGAAGATTTTTGTAAAAGTTAACGCAGGACGACGACGACGGACGACGACGGACGACGACGGACGCCGGACGCCAAGTGATGAGAAAAGCTCACTTGGCCTGTCGGCCAGGTGAGCTAAAAATACAAATGTGCACTTTAGTCTGGAATTCAAATGGACGTCATACTAAACTAAATACAGTAACACAGCTATATTTTGTATAATGTCAATTTCATCATGGAACACTTTTTTCCACAGTCAGGAGGTCATTAAGGTATGACAATAAGTTTGAAATCTGTGTTACAATTTAAATAGCTATCAATTTATTCATTTAAATTGCAGTATAAAAACAATATTAGGTCAATATCAGAAAAATATCATTTTTTGTACTCAACGCTAAACTGGAGAAGAGCTCAAAGAACCTCGACCTTCCCCAGTTTCTAAGCCTCATACAAAAAAGTTGATATTTTTCTGACCTTAACCTAATATCGTATATACACTTGTAGGTGATAAATACAGTTCACTTTGAATTAATCAATATAAAATGTAGAAATGGAAAACATCTTTACGAGCGTAAGTGTTTTAATTTTGTTGTTGATTTATGATGTTTGTGAGTAAAAGAACAATCTCACTAAAAATGACGAACTTTGGAATTCTAGAAATCCAATAGAGCTGGATTTAGGGAACCAGGGAGGCCGCCTCCCTTTTTTTTTGGGGGGGGGGGGGGGGGAATTTGGTTGCCTATATAGGGAATCACTGAAGCGTGAATGGAGCGGGCCCCCTCTTATGAAAATTTCTAGATCCACCACTGTCCAATAACTTTGAAGAAAACAGCGGATCAAAAGTTTTCTATTCTGACATGAAAGGGGTCATAATCCAAAAGGGCAATTTCATCATGTATTACAATGAAGGTGACATTTAGTTTTTATTTGGAAGAATGACTGCTGACAGTTTTAAAATCAGTATAAAACATTTAATTTGTTATGTTGGATCTTTAACATTTAGTAGTAAATCAATGGTTTAGTACCCTTTGCTTCAGGATATACAAGGAGACGTTTGGACTATAAAACGAATTGAATCACTTATTACTTGCATTATAACCAGCCTCATAACCATGTACACGTTGTGTCTAGAATTGTCTCTTGTAAATATTTATAATTTCAATGACACGCATTGTAATAATAAAGAAATATGTATGTGACTTTATCCGAATTCTCTTTCCAAACAACCCTCACATATAAGAAAGTTAGAAAATATACAATAACTTATTGCAACATGCTTGAAATAAATGTGTCAGGCACATGATGTTGATTTAAGGTTAAGCTAGCAGCATATAAAGTAACCTACATCATGTCAATAATTATATGTTCAGTTTTATTATAACGTTTGGTTTATACCTAACGTCTGCTAGTTTTCATGTTTTTTGCTGACCTTATACTTAATTACACAACACTGACTTAATATAAAGATTTCATACAAGTTTACATATTTTTATAATAGTTAGATCATCAATGGACCAAAGTGTAAACCGTTGCTTTAGATGACCATCAAACCAAGGTACAATATACCTACCCCACAATTCGATAATTTCTTATTAGTTCTGTATTATTTATAAACAACCACGTTCATGCTATTTCTTCTAAATGTTCCGTAAATCAAAAATAAATTGAGAAACATCAATACATTCCGATCACGACCTTCTTAGCTCAATACAATATTGAGTTGCATTTATAAGCAAGGTTTCGAACAATTGACATGTGCTCCTTGTGGCATTGGGCAAGGCGACGGTCATCGTGTGATGATGTGAATAAAGTTTGAGGAGTATTTACCCTTTCGACCAACATCCTGGTTGGTGACCGTTGGAGTGAAACGTAAAGCAATTATTTAATATAAAGATTATTTCCGAGGTTAAATCGAGATCAAGACATCTACGTGGCTTATATATGAAATCAAATAACTCAAGTATTACTTACGAAAACTATGATAATTGCGATATGTGTGAATATTTTATATATATTATAAAATGTTGTGTCGACCTTATTATAAAGCACTTAAACATATTTGTAAACTATAAATTTGTGTATAACATATATTCAACTATAATAAAGTAAAGATCGTATACATTTTTAAAAAATAACACATATACTATTCACTTATTCAAAGTACACTATGAAAATGTGTTGTTAAGCTTGACACAAAATATCTAAGTATCACTTTTAAACAGTGGACCACAGAAAATTAATACTGGTTCCGCGGAAACCTTTGTTTCTCCTGCTATCACTGTTGTCTATGTTCCCATTGTTATTATAAGGTGGAATGTACTATATTGCACATCATTTTAATGGAATGTTTTAATTATGGTACTAATTTCTCACATTTTCAGTTAATGTGACAAAAGTTATCCATGTATTAGATAGAAAACGGAAAAATGAAAAACAACAAACATTTTTGTTCTGTATACTGATACAGCTTCTGTCTAAATTTCATAAAATTCAATGCAGGTTTGACAGAGTTAATGATGACCGAAAATGTCTGACCTTATACTGTATCAGTTTACTGTAAAAATAAACTAGGTCCATTTAGAATCGTCTAGTAAAATCCAGAAAAAAGATTTTCAAAGTTTGGTCTGGATGCTGTTGTTTGACCATAAAACAGCCTCTGTTCAAATTTTATAACATTCCATACAGGTTGTTTGACAAGTTTATATATTTAAAATAAAAATAAAAGATCCACTATCCAGACAACGCTGGGTGATATAAGTAGATCGAGGCGAATTGAGAAAAAAGCAACACTCTTACAGAAAAGTAATAATAATATTGTTTTTGAATTAGCAAAGTACTTTCTGTGTTTCTTGAAGGCAAAGCAATGTTGGGTAACAAAGTTTCCAGCTCGGATAGCTCCTGTTTCCAACGTTAGTGTCTTCCATTATTCATTTTATTATTTATTTTTCATGTCTTTCATATTTCGAGAAACCTGTTGATCCCCATTTCTTTAAAAAAAAAAATGAAAACGAAAACACAGATCTCCAAGGAAAATTCAAATCATAAAGTCCCTTATCGAAAGGCAATATTTAGAGCTAAAACACATCAAACGAATTTAAAACAACTGATATATTTCTGACTTTTTATTGGCATTTACTAATGTAGAAACTGGTTGCTTAAACCTGGTATTATAGCTAACTTAATCCTTCCCTTCTTTTTCACTTGCATTAAATTCCATAATATGACCAATAACGTGTAACAGACTATGTAGTCTCTTGTAGACGAAACACGCGTCTGGCGTAAATACAAAATTTGAATGAAAAAGTTGAGACGTTAATAGTTATCAACGGTACCAGGATTATAATTTAGTACGCCAGACGCGCGTTTCGTCTACAAAAGACTGATCATCTGCATTTTGATTATATCGTCGACGTAATGGTACGTACTGAAACCCGGACCGGACCGGACTCCGGACTCGGACTTTGGTATGAAACCCGGACCCGGACCCGGACTGGGTAAAAATTATGAATTTTCTTAGAATCACCTTTTGTTTTTTTATTCAGGAGAAGGAAGATAACTTTTTGAGAACTGCAACACAGTACATTATAATAATGATAAGACAATCAAATTTTGCACTTACTCTTGTATAGTCTAGAAGAGAAGACAAGCATGCAAGTTAGCCTTGCAATGATTTTGTATCTTCAATTTACAGTTGTGCAATTACTTTTAAAAAAAAATCATATATACAGTATGAATGTTTACAAATGACTTTAAAAAACATGGAAATACTTTTTTTATAAATTATAGGGAGAAAGTGAATTTTCGTAGAAGATTTTTTCCTTTTTTTTTATTAAAACTGTTCAGAAGGAAGTTAACTTTGGCAGAAATAAACAAGATGCATTACATGTATAATAATTATGAAAATGAATCAGACCTGTATAACCGGCCCCATATATTGCTATATACCGTGATAGTAGTTTATATGGGCAGCAGTGACGCGATGCATGAACACGCATTGCGTACTTGTGTACTATATGTGCTTTAAAGTCCAACAGGAAATCGCTCAATAACTCTGGCAATAATTCCGTTAGTCATACTGATAATCAAATTAGGGAAGGACCGAATTATAAACAAATGTATTACATAAAAGTGTTATGAACAAAATGATATTTGGAAAACTGTTGAACTATGAAATGATTTAAAAAAATAATCTTATTTATAATCCCATACATGTATTTGAATCATAAACTTAGAAAAAAACCAGTTTAAAAACGACTGACTATATATAGTTGGCAGTAGTCCTTTTGTGACAGTTTATGTTTTTTAAGGGTATCATTTGCGCCATTTTTTCTTACAATATATTTTTATATATCAATTGCGCCAATATTCGGAAATTATTTGCACCAGTTTACTTGTGACACATTTGTATCATACATAATAACGATAAACAAATATTTGATGATAGTGCGTTGGTTTCACCATCTGTAAGTGCTAAAATCCCATCTACCGAAAGACGTACAACTAATGGAGCAGAGGCATTCTACAATAATTACAATGAACTGTTTATGGATCCCATCCGTCAATATTTGTGTTTTTTGACAAAATAGGCAAGCGACAAGCTACTACATATATTAAATTGCGAAATACTAATGCAGTAGCAGTAAGAAGTAATCATGTTTCAGAGTAAATGGGGAATGTGTCCATGGGACACAGACGATGCACCGCTTGCATATCATATATCATTTTCATTATTCATTTGTAACGGAGTATAACAACTCCGGGATCCAGAACGGTTTCAGTGACGCTACCAAAATTCGAACTTATCTCTGTGTTGTGGTACTAAGCATTGTGTATAAATTTCCTAACATTTGGTAAAGTCAAACCTTCATGTACGTAAGAGAACGGAAACGAAAATTTCAGCATTTTTTCCATTTGTAAAAGAGCATAACTCTAGAATGGTTTAAATGACACCTACAAAATTTAAACTTGATCTGTGTTTTGTGGTCACAAGCATTGTGTATACACAGTGTGGGAACGAAACTGTACGGTTTTCTCATTAGTTTAAACATATGTTATTGTCTAGATATACAATAGTATTGGATTCCAGTTATAACAACTTAAGATAATCCTCTCCAAATAAGTACAATCTACAAAGTTTCAAGATGACAGCAATTATACATTTCAGTATAGTTTGAAAAATATATACAATAAATATATTATGTTTAAACAATAACAGCTGGATACGAGTACACTTTAAAATACAGTAATATTAAGCAAAGAATCTTTTTTGTATGGCGAATATAACTATGTACATTTCTGAAAAGGATTGTGTTTTGTTCAACAGTAATTTCGTCTGTTCAAAATAAAATATGTTCTATGAATATATAACATCTAAGTGTTGACAGTTTTCTAATATTTTTGTCGTTTGGGAGACTGTCAAGCATGGCTCCGACATTTGAAAAATAAGTTGCTTGATGGAAACTTTGATGAACTTTAATATTACCTAATGACGTTTCTGCTTCAAATTTTGGTAGCTAAATCATTCTAATCTATATGTAAATATGAAACAATTAGATAATAAAAAAAGATATTTTCATCCAAACGTTTTTCTTCTTATGGTGGAGCTCTGAGTAAAACGATTGAAACTGTCTCACAACAGCGATCAAAAATGTCAAATAAACATCGTAAAACCAATGGTTTCTACCTGCATTTTCACGTGTACCTTTTCTGATATATAGTCTCATCTGTCTGAAAGTTTCAAAGCCATTGTCCCGGAAGAATTCCAAATATATTCCTTTTCTCTATGTCAGATATTTTTATTGACTGTACAATCGCTTTCAAATCTACTGTACAATCACTTGGAGCTTTCATACACAATCGATTGACCAAAGTTTTATTAAAAACATAGCATATGCATTTCATTGGTTGTTCCTTGTCTGTCCTATAATATCCATTTATGGTGTTTGAAATGAAAATTAATTTATTACACACAGGTATAGAAAACTTCAAGCTAGTGTTGGGTCATGTCAGGTCACAGGCCGGACTCACCTGTTCAAGATTGTGTATTGCATGGTTGCTTGCTGCTTTAGTGTCTTTTATTGATCATTCCAATCATAATCAAATAATTACAGAAATAGACAAATAAATGAAGAAAAAAGAAAAAGGAAAAATGGAAATGCAATCTTTCAATTAAACACTTAATTCAGTATATGTATATATAACTCGTATACTCCCAGTCCGGGGTTATTTCAGGTCATGGTCCGGACTCGCCTAGTATTATTTCGTTGATTCTCGGATAAAAGTCTTTTGTGTCGTTTATTGATTTTTCCGATGACAATCGAATAAATAAAGAAATAGAGAAATGAATAAAGGAAAAGAAAAAAGCAAAAAGGGGGAAAAAAATCTTTCAATTAAACAAATAATTTAGTATATTTATATACAATCCGTATACTCCTGGTCCGGGGTTATATCAGGTCACAGTCCGGACTCGCCTAATATTAATTTGTTGATTCTCGGGTAAACGTCTTTTATTAATCTTTCCGACGACAATCCAATAAGGAAAAAGTTGAATGAATAAAAAAGAATAAGTTCGTCTCATCAAATAATTTGTGAAGTTTTATATCGCTATCGATGTCTATAGTTTGCGAATACACCTAGTCCGTGGTTACTTCGGGTCACCATCCGGACTCGCCTATTACATTTAATTTTTTCGTTAAATGTAGGATAAATATCTTATAACTTTCTTATGTGTTACATGCTTGATCAAATGTCCCGTCAATATACTTTACGACAATAAACAGTTTACATACAGTTAGTCGTCGTAATGCAATACACGCAGGTAGTAGTAAACTTCAAGCTGGTCCGGGGTCATGTCAGGTCACAGTCCGGACTCACCTGTTCAAGATTGTGTATTACATGGATGATCGATCGCTGCTTAAATTTTATTGGAGCAATTCCAACTTTGTATGATCATCCAATCAGGAGCCGCAGAAGATTTATTCAGAGTACCATCTTGGGGTAAAAAATATCCCGGTTATCCCGGTTAACGTATACGGCCTCCCGGTTAACGTATACGGCCTTGTAAACTTTTGCCACTCATTATATATAACACAAGAATATTTCTGTATTTCTTACCAAAGGAATACTACTGATACGGAGATTACGTGAATAATTCATAAGCGATGTATCTTAGTTTATTTTGACAATGGCTGCTAAAATAAAATTATTTCACTATATTGAACATTTTTATTTTTATTTATTATTTCATTATATCTCGGAGCTAATGCCCCTTTAAATCTAAGTTATATACATGCTAGATTATGATTGATAGTGTAGTCTTTGACACTTTTTGCGTGAAACATTGGATTGTTGAATTATTTTAATAGACTTTGTGATGACAATCAAATGAGCAAGTAAATCTTTTTTTATTATTTTACGGCAGAAAAAAATGGAGTAATTAAAATAACATGTTATTGACAAGTGAAGCGTTATTTTCGATGTTGATATAAGAATAAGAATGATGTGATGTGATGTGATTGCCAATGAGACAGCTGACAAAGAAGACCAAATGACACAGACATTAACAACTATAATAGTTAACCGTACGACCTTCAAAAATGAGCAAATTCCATACCGGAAAGCAATAATGAAAGATAAACAAATGTATTACACACCAACAAACGACAACCACTAAATTGCAGGCTCCTGACTTGGGACAAGCACATACTTAATGTTGCCAGTTTTAACTCTTTTGAAGGCACCAACCCTCCCCTAACCTGGAACAGTGATGTAAAATAAGAACAAACTATAAAAATCAGTTGACAAACTATTAACTCATCAGATGGATACAAATAGATTTACACAAAAAAAGAATACTTGGGTTGGTACTTATACTTGGATGGGTATTTATACAACTGATACAGCTTGGATGGGTATTTATACAACTGATACAGCGACACAACAGAACGACACCAACTACATATATGAGAATACTCGCAGTTACTGATCACAGCTAGTACAAAAAAAGCAATCCATCAAAGTTCATACTAGGATAAAATTTGAAAAAAAAGGCAGGACAGGAGTTTTGAGTAAAAAAAGGGCAGGATGAACAACTTGGCAAAAAAAAAAAGATAGGATGACAATTTATGTAAAAAAAGTAAGAATAAACTAAGAAAAATAAGGGGCAAGACCGAAAAGAGTGAAAATAAAAAGGCAGGACAGTTACCTTAATACATCCTGTTGGAAAGATGCGTGGTTCCGTCTTCAGGTGAATCCTCCTTCCTCGGCTGTTTCGGCGCTGTCCACTACAACCTCCAGAGGTGCGCCGACTGGGGTGATCAAGTCCCAGCCCGAAACCACTTGGCTATCCATCCCTGCCTCTACACTTTACTGCTTCCACTGTTCTGACCTTTTCCTCCATAACCACATTGATGCTGTCTCTGCCTCTTTACACAAGTTCCCTATCAGTTTACTTCTTTCCCCTCCAACAATACCAAGTGCTCTCAATGCTCGCCACATAGACTGTCCAACAAACCCTCTGCTTCCCACTTCCACTGGAAATAACCAAACCCGCCATCCATTGTCTCTACATTCTGCAAGTAGATCTTGATACTTCAGTCTCTTTCTTTCGTAGGCATCTTCTATTCTTTCTTCCCATGGTACAGTTAGTTCCAGCAGGATTGCCTGTTTTGTTGAGGCGGACCAAATGACGATGTCAGGTCTCTGGTTTGTTACTGCAATCTGTGGAGGGAATTGTAACTTCTGTTTAAGATCTACCAACATTTGCCAATCAGTTGCTGTTACCAATAAACCACTTCCTTCCACCTTCTTCTTCTGACCTTTCTCTCCTTCCTTAACAAAATTGACAAAAGTAAGTCCTTCCTTGTTTTTCCTTGGCTTCCTAATGTTTCTCTCTAGGGTGTCTGCTAGTGTCCCTAATACCTTGTCGTGTCGCCATGTATACCTCCCGTCTTTCAAAGCACTCGAGCATGATGATAATATGTGCTCCAAGTTTGCTGGCTTACCACAAAGAACACACTTTGGGTCGTCTATCAATCCCCATGTTGCTAGATTTGTTGGGCTTGGCAATACATCATATACTGACTTCAGCTTAAATTGCAACCTATGTGGCTCCATCTTCCAGATCTCATTCCATCCTAACTTCTGCTGTCTTGCTCCCTCCCAGTTTAACCAGCTTCCCTGCTTCTTCATGCTCACTGCCTTTACCATTCTACTTTCTTCTTCCATTGATCGTACCTCTTTCTGTACCAGATGTCTTTTTTCTTCCACTGTTGCTGTTCTCCATTTTGCTGTAGGTGTAACATCCAGCCCCTGTCTTCCAACTGCAACTCTGCCCACTATCTCACTGTGTTTTAATCGTGACTCAGCATCTTCTATCGTCTTCTTTGTTGACCACTTCCTTCCAGTTCTTATTTCTACTTTTGCTGATCGTACTTTCTCATCCCTGCTGTTTTTTAACGTCAGATGTTGTCTAACCTTGGTCACCTTGAATTCCTCAGTGATTGACTTGAGTGGTAGCTGTAACTTGGTTCCTAAACTGTATAGGCCCACACTGCTGAAACTGCGTGGTACTCCAAGCCATCTACGTAAGTAACTGTTTGATATTCTTTCCATTCCCTCTACCGTTGTCATTGGTACATCATACACAAGAAGTGGCCACAGCAGCCGAGGCAATATCCCATGCTGGTAAATCCATGCCTTGTACTTTCCTGGTAGTCCACTCTTATCTACTGCCTTTAACCAGTCGTCCAACTGCTTATATGTATCTTCCACATTCAACTTATCTGACAAGGTGTTGTTGAACCATTTTCCGAGACACTTAACTGGCTTCTCTGACACTGTTGGTATTATTTCGTCTCCTATTTTAAACCTTTCCTCCTTGACTTTACCATTCTTCACTACCAAACTTCTGGATTTGCTAGGCTTCACTTTCATTCTTGCCCAGGTGATCATCTTATCAAGCTCTTGTATTGTCCACCTGGCTTCGATAACTGTCTTTGTGCTTATTGTCATATCATCCATGAATGCTCTTCCTGGTGGTTGCCGTACTCCTGACTTCATCCATGGACCTCTGCTCTTCTTCTCTACTGACTTCACAATCATATTCATTGCTGCGGAGAAAAGGATGACAGATATCGTGCATCCTGTCACTATTCCCACTTCTAAACGTTGCCATGATGTTGTAAAATCCCCAACGGTAAATCTCAGCTGCAGATGGTTGAAGTACTCTCTTATCAGCTCTCTTACACCGTCAGGTACATGGTATCTCTCCAGCATCAACTCAACTAACTTGTGTGGTACTGTCCCATATGCATTCGCTAAATCCAGCCAGACAACTGCGAGCTCTCCCTTTGAATCTTTCGCTTCTCGAATTATCTGTGATAATACTCTTGTGTGTTCAATGCAGCCTGATACACCTGGTACCCCTCCTTTCTGTACTGCAATGTCAATGTACTCGTTGCTCAGCATGTAGTTTGTCATCCTTTTAGCAAGAATAGCAAGAAATATCTTTCCTTCTACATTTAACAGTGAGATGGTTCTAAACTGTTTTAATGTTTCTGACTTCTCTTCCTTTGGTATAAAGCACCCTTCTGCCTTGTGCCAACTCTCTGCTAGTCGACCTCTTCTCCAGATGACTCTTATTAACTTCCATAGACGTCTTGTAATTCTCTGACAGTTCTTGTATACCTTATATGGTACTCCATTTGGACCTGGTGCTGATGCTGCCCTTCCTTTCTTGATAACATCTACTACCTCTTTCAACTTTGGTGGTGATTCATCAATAACCTGCTCTGGATCCTCCGGGCGTATAAGTTGTTCTATATCTGGGAGTTCGTCTTCCCTTTTTGGATCACTGTGCATTTCTCTTAAATATTCTTCTACTTCCTCTTTACTAGCTTTTAGTTGTCCTGATCCTTTCTTCCCCAACAATCTTGATGTAAATTGGAAAAGATCTGATGTAAATTGAGCTCTTGCTTTCTCTCTCTTTTTCCTCCTTTTCCTAGTTCTCTCTGCTCTTCTTGTGATCTTGAGTTTCTTCCTGATGGTGTCCCTCAGCTCAGATAATGCTGGTTTTTCATCCTCTGATGCCTGATTATATCTTTTCTTAAGTTGCCTTAGGTCTTTCCTCATCTTTGCTATTTTGGATTCTCTTCTGTTCTTTTGACCCTCTCGCCTCACCACCTCTTTCTCATCTGCACCAAATCTGTCCATACCTATGTTGTAAATAAATGATGTCATTGATTCTATCTTCCTGTCTATGTTACCTGCCAATGTTGTGTTCAAAATTGCATCCACATCCTCATCAAACTGTTGCCATTCACTTTTACTTTTATTGTTGGGCCATTTTACTTTCTTTCTTCTTATGTTCTCACTTGTGTCTGGTGTTCTTTTTGGCTCTTGTGGCTGTCTGTTGTTGTCTAAGTCCTCCTTTTCCTGTTGATTCCCCTCTACCATGCTGTCCTCCTCATTGTACAACACATGGAGGCTGTGGTCGCTGTGGTTTGTATCCTGAACCACCTCCTCCTCCGTCTCACCAGGTTGCCCTGTGCGTTGTGTTATGCTCTGATTTGGCTTGCATTTCATCTTTCCCATATGTATCTTCAGACCTCGTTGGTTCTTGCAAACTTTCCCACAGATGCATACATTTCCGTTGTTCAAATTCGTAGTCGTTGTTCGTTCCTGTGTCGTTTCCGGTGTTACCAATCCTGTAGGTTGCTCATCCTCCCCCGCTCTCGCACAACCTTGGGGTGTCTTATTATATATCGTTCCATAGCTAGATGTAAGTGGGTTCTTCCTCACAGAAGATGTGCTTCGGCCTGCCAAGCCTCTGCACCCCTTGATCCCAGTCTCTCCTGAAAGTCTCCTGTCTCTCCAGGTTGTCACTGTTCTGTTCTCAGTTGTCATCCAGACTTTCCTGGCTGTCACTGGTTTCCCAGGTTAAATTACCTTAATACATCCTGTTGGAAAGATGCGTGGTTCCGTCTTCAGGTGAATCCTCCTTCCTCGGCTGTTTCGGTGCTGTCCACTACAACCTCCAGAGGTGCGCCGACTGGGGTGATCAAGTCCCAGCCCGAAACCACTTGGCTATCCATCCCTGCCTCTACACTTTACTGCTTCCACTGTTCTGACCTTTTCCTCCATAACCACATTGATGCTGTCTCTGCCTCTTTACACAAGTTCCCTATCAGTTTACTTCTTTCCCCTCCAACAATACCAAGTGCTCTCAATGCTCGCCACATAGACTGTCCAACAAACCCTCTGCTTCCCACTTCCACTGGAAATAACCAAACCCGCCATCCATTGTCTCTACATTCTGCAAGTAGATCTTGATACTTCAGTCTCTTTCTTTCGTAGGCATCTTCTATTCTTTCTTCCCATGGTACAGTTAGTTCCAGCAGGATTGCCTGTTTTGTTGAGGCGGACCAAATGACGATGTCAGGTCTCTGGTTTGTTACAGAGATTACAATTAAAAAAAGGCAGGACAAAATTTTTCACCCCCCCCCCCCCCCCAAAAAAAAATCAAATGGTAGCTCCCTTCTTTAAACACTGAATTACCAATAGTCTTAATGTAATGTATTTTGTAAGTAATTCCTGGTTGTGTCTTCTTTTTTCTTTTTCTTTTTTTCTTTCTATAAACCAATATCCTAAAGCGAGTGTAAACCTTTGTCAATAATTCATTCTGAGGAACAGTATTAGAGATCATAAGAATTTAGAGAAACAATTAAAAGTCATATGAATTCGGAGGAACAGTATAAGTCTTAGAGATTATAATAACTCGGAGGAACAATAAAAAGTCTCAAGGCTTCTGAGGAACATCAAGAGATCATAAGAATTCGGATGAACAATCAAAAGGCATAAGAATTCGAAGAAACAATAAAAAGTCATAAGAATTCTGAGGAACAATAAGATAAAGGAATTTGGAGGAACAATAAGATATCATGAGAGTTCGGAGGAACAATAAGATATCATAAGAATTCGGAAGAACAATAAGAGATCATAGGAATTCTTATGATACTAGTTGACAATTCATAACAAATGTACAATTGGCTAACGAAAGAGGTTTATATTGATGAATAGAAAGTGACATTCACCTACAATTTACCTGTGCACAATCGGCGCAAATGAAAGATCGAAACTATTAAAAATCGGCGCAAATGTCAAACACCCAATAAAACACGAGACTTTCATTACACAGTGACATAACGCCAATTGCCTGTATATATATATCTTCATTCTCAATAAACCATCATTTTGACAAGGTATAGAGAAAATACATATTTACAATATATACAGTTTCTTAGAGAAATATAAACACACCGGCGAATTATTTAGAAAAGTAGAAATTCAATTTTCCCTTAATGTCTAGAAGAAGAAAACAATACACAAAAAAGTATAACCTCGAATGTTTCAAACTATTGCGCTTTACTCTTCCTATGAAAAGAATTTAATTTGCTTTCATTGATAATAAAAAGATTTTATTAATTTCCATAAAACAATAACGACAAAGGAATTATTATATATCTCTTCCTTACTCACTTTACTGTTTTTTGTTCAATTTTGCGCTCGGAATGTTGATTTCTTTTTTTTTAATTTATATATACTGTAACTTATTATATGACAGTAAGTGGTAAAAAACCCACAGTCCGGGTCCGGCATTCAGTCCGGGTCCGGCGGCCAGTCCGGGTCCGGGTCCGGGTTTCATACCAAAGTCCGGGTCCGGAGTCCGGTCCGGTCCGTGTTTCAGTGCGTACCCGACGTAATCAACATTAACTCAGCATCAAAAACAAATACGATTTTCCTTTTTTCAATTTTCACATTTTGCAAGTCTCTTGGGTTTGTTGGGGGGTTTTGTGCAATTTTTCGGATTTAAACGAATTTTACACATGTACGAGTATTTCTTCCATTATATTGGGCAACTCAATTCGTTATTTTCTATTACCACCAGCAGTCTAGTAAACGTGTACAAATGAATATAAAAATCTACCGAAAATAGGGCATCAAAGTCATACTCTTTACTGTGAAAAGAAAACAAATCCCAGAAGTAAATGAAAATGTAACAACTTTTATTATTGAACATGAACATATATATATCAACATCAAAATTATAGACCAAATGGCATTCTTACAAAACTGTATGAAGATATGTGACTATATACATTAGATTCACTTTACAAATGCATTGTATCTCAAACATTTATATCTTTTTTGTACAAGAGAACACTTGAAATTCCAAAATACCAAAACTAGAACTGTCACATGTAGAAAAATACAAAAGCATTTAGTATTCAGTGCAAAACATTTATGCCTCGTTCACAGGTACATTTAATTCGAATTGAATTCGAATCAAATGCGAATCGAATTCGCTAATCGCATTCACACAATCTTCTATTTTAATTTGAATTGATTCGAATTGGCTAATTCGAATTATCCAATTTGCATAAGAATTAAGCTTTCGTTAATACGAATTAAAAGTTAACGACGTTTGGACAGTAAAGTGAATTTGACGCGCATTCCAATTCGAATTAGAATTGACATTAGGACGTAAAACATTTCGAATGCGAATTAAACTAATTCGAATTAGTTAATGCGAATCGAAATCGAATTACGTGTGAAGTCAGCATTAATCTTTGATACAATAAAACAAATAACTAAAACCGAACTGAATTTATATTGTTTCTATGAAAGTATTCATACGTTTTAATACAATTCGTATTTGTTCTTAAGTTATGTATGCTTTTTATAAACTTATGCATGGCAAAAAAAAGCTAGACAGATATGAATATAATAATTTGGTAAGTTAGAAGAATGACGTTTGATGTTCTCAAATACCGTAAAACTGTTTCAATTGAGATATTAATGAAACAATACAACATGATAAAAAAATAAACATATGAATGCTACTAGATATAAATCATAAGCGTTTAATGCTTAAAGGAAACATTTTGATTTCGTAGATTCTGTGAAGTGTTCATTATCAGAGCGTGGACACTAGTCATGGGTTTTTCCGTGTTTGCCTAATTATCAATTCAAAGGCATATCATGTCATGCTTTGTTCCTGTTATACATATCAACATTTCAAAATCAAACAGTTTAATACCCCAATTTACGAGTAATTAGAGGTTTTACATTGTATAGACCTGCTATAATGCTTGCATATTTGATTAATTTTCATAACCTTGTATAATGAGGTATTACAAAATCACAATCTCACTTTTCAATTCAGTGCGTTTTTTTTCCATAAAAATATTAAATAAAGAGCTCCGTCACTGTACAAAAATACATGTATGTATAAGCAGTTCATTGATATGATAAAAAAATTATCTAAATATTATGCATTTTGATAAACGCTTTTTAAGCATTTATATAAAAAAAATGTAATCTCACTGTAGAGTTGTTCAATATCCAATGTATATACATATATTGCAAGAAAAACAAAAAATTAACTCTAGGAAAATCGGGAGACTTGTTTTTGAGCAGCCAAAAATTCCTTCAAATGTTACTTATACATCAAATATATTCACTATTGCACATATGTCTTTGTTGCACAATTTTGGTTAGCTGCAGTCAAATTATTTCAAACCCAAAAAGCTTGATCTTAGGAAAGACAGTACATTTGATACCCGGGTATTCGGTGATATTATAACGATTACGAATACGGAATATGTAAGGCTTGTCAACAGACAATACTTCCTATTTTGACATTAGATGTCGGTTAAAGTATTAGGTGACCAGAAAGATGTTTCCCCATATGTTTGCATTTTCTTCAGTCACTGTAAGAAATGGTAATTTATTCTTCAGACAATGCGAATGAAACTCTACCAGAAGATATTATTTACTTATAATCAGAAATAAAAAATAAAACAATGGAACTCAATGCCAACAGCAGAAAAATAATTAGATAATATATAACCCTTAATCTGAAGCGAAAATAAACAATGAACAAAACATGCTTAACAAAATGCTTAACATTATCAGTAATGTGGTCATTTTTATAAATTTCCTGTTTATAAAACTTTGAATTTTTCGAAAAACTAAGGATTTTCTTATCCCAGGCATAGATTACCTTAGACGTATTTGGCACAACTTTTTGGAATTTTGGATTTTAAATGCTCTTCAACTTTGTAGTCTTATGTAGACAAAACGCGCGTCTGGTGTACTAAATTATAATCCTGGTACCTTTGATAACTATTAACACAAACCCGGACAAAAATCAGACAAAAACATTAATGTACATATACAATTATTTTACACAAATAAGCACTATATCATCATGAAAAAAATGGCAAAATACTTTTCTGAAACAATATATTTTTTAAAATTGTATAATGTTTGCATAGTGTATGTGCTTAATCTTCTTTAAAAGATGCTAACATATTTGGTAATAGCTTTTTTACAACATTATTTGTTTACGACACATACAATGTTCAGAAAAAATCAAGTAAATTGGCCTCTTTTTTTTTTAAATATTTCACATTTCGTTTAAGTATTGTTTAATTCTCTTTTAGTGAGTGTCAGAATATAGAATTATGCTTTTGAGTCGTAGATATTATTATCATATCCACTTGGAGCTTTTGCCAAATCTAAATCGCCATCACAGTTGACAAGGATATCATCCAAACTTGATGGTTGTCCATTGACATTGTTCAGATCTTCGTATACTCCTGGTTCTAGTTCTAACCGTAAAGATGTGCTGTCGGCAGACTCTCCGTTTCCTACTGCATCATCCAAGTCAATATAGTGACTTGGGGCATTATCTGGTACGTCAACGTTCCCACATTCATCATATTGGTTCTTAGACGTTTCCAGCTGCTCATTCATAGCATTGCATTCTGCCTCGTTTTCACATACACTTTCGTACACGGCTTTACTATCTGCACCTGCACATACGTCAAGGTACTGTGGTGAGTCAGCAACTCCGAGTTTGCTTTTAGCTATATTACATTTTTCATATTCACTATTATCATATTTCGGTAGGTAGACATTCAATTTGTCAACCATCTTTTGGTCTGTTATTTCAGCATAATGTCCGGATTCTTTGGGTATTACAGAGACATTTGGTAGTTTAGCTTGACATGTGGTACATGCAATAGGATCTGCATATACGTTCTGGCTTCCGGTTGGGACTTGATTGTTCAAGCTTCGTTCGTGTCTACTCATTCTGGGTTGAGACGATATCATGCTTCTGACTGTGTAAGTTAAATTATCGAAATGCATTGACAAATCTTCTTTCCCTTTTTGTTTTCTTCTGAAAAGTTCAAAACAATGTAAGTTTAATGTTTCAATTAGTAAATCAATCCCAGGAGTTTCCAAAGGTAAAAAATAAAACTATTAGTTAAGAAAAAAAACGTCAACATTTTAGCAGATATGATTTATTAATGTCTATTATTATAAAATTTATTCAAATCATTATTTTGATTTTAAGGTTAAAGTTTGGCTTCAAATCATGTGGGTAGAGGTGAATCCTACACTTTGAAAATAATAAGTATAATTCATTTTACTGAACAATCGTTGCATTTTTAACTCCTTGAATGTATAATGAATGGGTGTGGAATCAGTTAAACTGCTGTGTGTGTATTTGACTAACCAGTTTCTGATAAACATGTATGTAACAGTTTGTCAAACAAGCACACATGAGATATCTGACCGAAAACAGAAAAGAGGTTGGTCTTATTCACTTTTATTACAAACTCATCAAAGATAGTATTTCTGCATTTGAGTTATATTTGAAATTTAATGATATTAAAAAAGCCGCTACTTGGAAAGATTGCATTTTTGACAAAACAAATATTAGTTTTCAAAAATGAATAAGAAGAAAGTACAACCTCAAAACGGAAATTAATAAGGAAAAAAACTGTAATGCCTCTTATATACAAATAAGATAGGATACAGAAAGAAAGAAATCAAGAGATGAACATTTTGTAAGTGAAGTTTACTTATTCAATTCTGTAAATCAATATAGAATACCAACAAATCAAAAGAAAAAAAAACTAATGAAATCACATGCTCCAAATGGAAGCGTAAAAATACCGGGTGCGTTGACAGTGTTAAACCATATTCCATATTTTTCTTTTTTTTTTTATTATTCATAGTGTTGAAATCGCGAATTTTTCCTTTAAGACTCTTATATAATAGTATTCAAATTCAACTACATACATTTTGGGTTTTGACCAGCTTTTCAAAACAAGCTGTGGGAAATGGAAAATAAACTATTTAACTATTCAAACGTCAATATACTCACGTTCTGAAGAAACAAACACTCAATAGCATCAACAAAGCTATAGCTCCTAAAACACTTGCAACTATCACACCTGACAATTCACCTGTAAATAATGGAATAATATCAGTTTTATAATTTTGCATAACAATCTGAACTATGAAAAATAGCTATCTTTTTTGGAATTCTATACGACCGTCCTAAAATTGAGCAATAAAACCAGGTTTAATTATCTACACAAGAAATACCGGAGCCAACTGCCAAGTCAGGAATATGGCAGATATTTTCCATTCATTCGATGAGCTTGAGCTTTTAGTTTTGAAATTTAATAAAAGACTTTCCATTTTAAATTTCATTGGGGTTCAAGTCCACAGTCTATTGTCTGATAATTGTAAAAAAAATCACAAAAACAAACAAGGATTCAGTTAGCTAAAGACAGTCAATGTTGAAATTGGAGCCAGTTTTAATGAAATAATGTTGTTTGTATCTTATCCTGTTTGATAAATATCATAATATATGATATTGCTAGATTGAATTCAATGAATACAACATTTTTTTACCCATTGATGAAACAGTTGTTAAGTGTTATGACCTCATTGAATATAGTCCATTCAGGTTTTTTTTTAAATCTTTTGAAATGTTGGAAAGGCACATCCATTGTTATTTCAATTGGTGATTTACATCGATCTTTGTAAATATATCATTAGAATAACCATAAAAGACTTACCTTCATTCAGTTTACTTTCCTTTGCAGACAATATTCTTCCAACAACTGAAATTAAGCATAGATCAAATATTATCTACACACTCATAAATAAATACAAATATGAATTAAAATTTTAGTAATCTTCAAAACTTTTATAGCATACATGTGCATTTTCCAAAATAAATTAGTATATAAATCTACAGTGTTTAAAAGCCTGCATTGCAATTTGGTTTAACTAGATCAAGAGGAAAACTCATCTTCAATAACATAATATCACAGTTTACAATATGAAATAAGATGTGGTATGAGTGCCAATGAGACAATTTAACACCAGCTACCAAATGACATAGACGTTAATAACTATAGGTCAGTGTTTTACTTTCAAGAATGAGTAAAACTCAACAGCATAGTCAGCTTTGAAAGGCACAACGAAATGATAAAAATAACTCACAAAGAGTGATGTCAATCAGGCGACCAATCAAAAGTTTATTGTTGGATTCTTTTGAATTAGCCTGTTTTGCATCGAGGTTTGTATGTACATGAAAATAACGATTATGTGTATGAACAAACCTGTTTGGTTGACTGTGACTTCTCCTCTGACTGGTGTTGTTGTCTTAATCATTTTTTCTGTTACTTTTGTTGTGATTGTTGTAGTCGTTGAAAGCCTTGTTGTAGTAGGTTTGGACGTTGTTTGTGTTGTTGTTTGTGTTGTTGTTGGTGGTGTTGTTGTTGGCGGTGTTGGCGTTGTTGTTGTTGTTGTCGTTGTTGGCGTTGTCGTTGGTGTGGTAGTTGGTGTTGTAGTAGGTGTTGTCGTAGGCGTTGTCGTTGGAGTCGTTGTTGGCGCTGGTGTGGTTGTAGTGGTCGTGGTTGTTGCTGGTTTCATGTCTGAAATGTTATATTTAAATACAATTAAAAAAAGTAGCATTCTGGACAAAGCGTTTGTACTATGTTATACGTTTTATTATTCTATAAGAATCTGGAAATCGCATTCATTTTTTTTTATATCTTTTGTTTGATACGATGATAAGAAACAACAAAACAATTAAATTGACAATTTTGAGAGAACAACCTTTAGTGAGAATTATTGACAAGAAGTCCATTAATTGATTATATTCAGTAAATAAAGAGTTTGAATAAAAGTATGAACAGATTTTAACCTAGATTATGAAAGATCTGTCAATAATGTCGAATATATATTGGCACAAATTTAAATTAAAGCCCTGTGTCTGTGATATACCAATCATTGAGGAGCTACATGACCTCCCGTTCTTTGTTTTGTATTGGACTTGCTCTAGTGTGTAAGTACTAACCATCTAGTTCGGTGTTATGAAGTGGAATAGAAAATTAATTTCTGTAGTCACTTTTTTCCCCAAAAAACATTTCATTGAAATTCGAAGATACCACTCTATTGTTTAAAGGTGGCCTGATTAAACATGGGCCCATGTAAACTAACCTCAGAAAGCAGACTGTCCTGGATTTCAAAAACAGAGGAATATAATATGAGCTACTTACCATATTGGCAAATAAAAGAGTATACATAATTAAACGAACTGCATGCATAGTCATGCCATTTTCCGCCATCATTTCGACGTAAATTCCCACAGTCCTCGTAACAAAAAAAGTTACAGTTTGGCTGACCACTTGCCCAATTATTCCAAGTTATCCTTTCGCCTAAAAAACAATAACAGTGTGTTAAGGGGGTACACAATACATAAGAAAGATAACTCTAGAAACTAGTTTTTAACGTTTTTCTTATGTTATACAAACTTAATTGAAGACAATAACCAAGTGGTTTTGCTTTGCTATGAAATAGAATTTTATGTCAATATACAAGTGTATTCCCAAGAGTCGACTAACTTCTAAGGTACAGTTATGTGGTCATTTGACTTCTTCCGCTCGGTAGTGACATTTCTTAGAGACTAAACGGCTCGTGTTTTTTTTTTATAGAATTTGGTAATATGCACGTTTATCATCATAGCTTAACAATATACTTTGAAAAATCTTAGTTTTGAGGTTAGTTCAAACCCGATTTTTTTATGACTCATATAAATATAAGAAGAATTTGTGTTATTGCCATTGAGATAATACAATTCAAACGAGAAAACAAATACACAGCAACAACCGACATCGACTATTACAGGCTCCTGACTTTGGACAGGCACAAACAAACTTTGGCAGGATAAACATGTTTGCTTGCGCCAAACCCTCTCCCTTATCGGGACAGTACAACAAAGAACAAACTGTCAATCAGTATAGATTCAAAATTAAATGTATGGAACTACATAGTAAATTATGAGCAGACTCAAAACATGTGTATGTTTCTTAAAAAACACGAAGTTGAACAAAACTGTCAAAATAAAAGAACCTTAGTGAGCACGTTCACATACCCCACGTCCCCACATTGTCATTGGAGAAATTAAATAAGTATAAGGAAAAAAAATTGTATAAGAAAAAATATTGAATAATAATTTCCTGTCAATATACATAGTATGTCCTTATTATCTACAAAATTTCATGAAATTCTGTTGTGTGTTTTCAGAGGAGTTGAGATGACAAACTGTTGCAGAAGTACATTGAAGCAAATAAGTTCAAAGGGGCATAACTCCTAGAAAAAAAATTGAACCTTAATTTCCTGTTGATATGCACATCTACATAGTATGTCCTTATTATCTACAAAGTTTCATGAAATTCTGTTGTGTGGTTTGAGAGGAGTTGCGATGACAAACTGTTGCAGTAATACATTAAAGTAAATAAGTTCAAAGGGGCGTAACTCTTAGAAAAAAAATTGAATCGCAATTTCCCGTCGATATGCACAACTAAATAGTATGTCCTTATTATCTGAAAAGGTTTCGTGAAATTCTGTTGTGTGGTTTGAGAGGAGTTGCAATGATAAACTGTTGCAGTAGTACATTAAAGTAAATAAGTTCAAAGAGGCGTAACTCCTAGAAAAAAATTGAATCGCAATTTCCCGTCGATATGCACAACTATATAGTATGTCCTTATTATCTGAAAAGGTTTCGTGAAATTCTTTTGTGTGGTTTGAGAGGAGTTGCGATGACAAACTGTTGCAGTAGTACATTAAAGTAAATAAGTTCAAAGGGGCGTAACTCCTAGAAAAAAAAATTGAATCGCAATTTCCCGTCGATATGCACAACTAAATACTATGTCCTTATTATCTGAAAAGGTTTCGTGAAATTCTGTTGTGTGGTTTGAGAGGAGTTGCGATGATAAACTGTTGCAGTAGTACATTAAAGTAAATAAGTTCAAAGGGGCGTAACTCCTAGAAAAAAATTGAATCGCAATTTCCCGTCGATATGCACAACTACATAGTATGTCCTTATTATCTGAAAAGGTTTCGTGAAATTCTGTTGTGTGGTTTGAGAGGAGTTGCGATGACAAACTGTTGCAGTAGTACATTAAAGTAAATAAGTTCAAAGGGGCGTAACTCCTAGAAAAAAAATTGAATCGCAATTTCCTGTCGATATGCACAACTATATAGTATGTCCTTATTATCTGAAAAGGTTTCGTGAAATTCTTTTGTGTGGTTTGAGAGGAGTTGCGATGACAAACTGTTGCAGTAGTACATTAAAGTAAATAAGTTCAAAAAGAGGGACGAAAGATACCAAAGGGACAGTCAAACTCATAAATCTAAAACAAACTGACAACGCCATGGCTAAAAATGAAAAAGACAAACAGAAAAACAATAGTACACATGACACAACATAGAAAACTAAAGAATAAACAACACGAACCCCACCAAAAACTAGGGGCGTAACTCCTAGAAAAATCAAAGCCTTAAAGGCTGTAAAAGCAATTGCTGTCATGTTAATGTTTGGGGACTTTTATTTTTCATCCACATATATATAATAATTAAACCTGACATGAGTGTTGTCTAGTTAGAAGTAAGAAGGTTTCAACTTTATATAAATAAAAGACTTTAGCAGAAAGTCATTTTTAATATGTTTTATATTTCACAAGGAGACAACACGTTTACCAGGCTAAAGTTGGGGTCAAATATACATGTGCTGAAACATATAACTCAAAAAGAAATCATCATGGATTATCCCCTGGTAGTGTTTGTAACTGGGCAATAATTTCCTTTATTGATTTAATTTTAACAATTTTCATTATTAATTTATATTTAACCATTAACACAAATGATTAAGTTAAAACATTTCAACTTTCCAGACGCAAATGTTAAAAAACGGGAAAGAAATAAAATATCTTACAAGACATAAACATGTAAAGAATAAATATATATTTCAGCTTAATAAAAATATTTTCATAATGGTACTTTGTCATCATTTTTAAAACTAAGTTCCAAACATTATTGCTCAGTTGATATACATGTATGTCCTTCTGATGCGGTACGAGCACAGGCACTTGTTTCTATCCAAAATAGTTTTATATGGATAGCCGACCTTCCTATGGATAGAAACAAGTGCATGTGGGTACGAGATAACTATAATTCTCATGCAATCCCGAAAAGGGGGGGGGGGGGGGGGTCATCACAGACAAACATGACATTAAATCGTTATCACTGATGTATTGTTTAGGGCCAGTTGAAGGACGCCTCCGGGTGCGGGAATTTTTCGCTGCATTGAAGACCTGTTGGTGACTTCTGCTGTTGTATGTTTTTCTATGGTCGGGTTGTTGTCTCTTTGACACATTCCCCATTTCCATTCTCAATTTTATTATACGAACAAGAACAAACAGCTCTACGTTGCTTTGACATTTATCAATTTTCAGGAAACATTGCGAAAAATGATCTTCAATATTTCGAAAACATGTGAAATAAAATTGCCAACACGGTGGACCGTCGAGTGTCAACAAACGTAGTAGACTTGTTCACTGAAAAGACGAGGATAATGGTTTCATCTGACATTTGTTATGCATTCCCAGTTTTGATCATGATATTCAAAAAGAAGTACTTTTTTCAATCTATGTAACTAGAAAATTCCAAATTGAAATATCTCTTCATCTGGACCGACTTGGCATCTACTACGTTTGGACGGGTCCATTTCATTAGTAAGGTGATCGATAAATATTACGGAGTTTGACAGAAAAGGAAAACGAACTTATTGTTATGTGTTTTCAACAAGGGTTTCGTTCCGCTAAATTATTTGCGCAAACAAAGTTTGTCTATTTTTAGATTACAGGTAATCATTTGACACTACGCATTAACCTGTGTAGTGATTTTGATTTTACGATAAATGTATGAATGAACGATAATTTTATGAATGAACAAGAGCACCTGACCTCTTAAAGAAACACAAATTAAACATATAAAACCGTATTTAATAGGAGATAATTCAGTTAAATTTTCAATACTAAATCAACAACTGAAATGAATCCATATTTTGTTGAAACATCGTACGAACGGCGGAAAACGGAATCGCAGTTATAAAAATGTACTTTTTTTCACTCGGACTTCTATGTTATTTGATAGTCAAACGATTGACCCTTTAAATACAAAAATACATCTACAAGAACATATTCTGAAACTTCTTAAATCCACTAACGTTTTTTTTTAAAGTTTCAAGCTATGTATTGCATTAGAAAACATACATAGGTGTTAAAGAATGACAGACCAGGAGCCTGTTTAACAAAATACTATGGCTTGATATGGGCGGAGTCTCTGATCTGGGTCACAAAGATGGCCATACGCGATAGCATAAAAGCAATTGCTTTAAAAATTGAATCGCAATTTCCCGTCGATATGCACAACTACATAGTATGTCCTTATTATCTGAAAAGGTTTCGTGAAATTCTGTTGTGTGGTTTGAGAGGAGTTGCGATGACAAGAAACAGGACTAACGGACGGACGGACTGACGGACGGACTGACGGGTCAAAAACATTATACCCTCCGCAACTTCGTTGCATGGGGTATAATAAATGCAATGTGGATACCCTTACGTTACATTAGTTTTTTGGATTATCCGATGGTCTTTTTTTTAAGGTGATATCAGTTTTGTATATTTAGATTGACCTACAGATTTCGTCCAAGTATTATCTATTTACTTAGTTTTCATTCCGCTATCCAATTACTCACCAGTCACCCATCGCCAATCCATTTCATTGTCTCTGTCATGAGCTCCTATCCATACACCGTTTTTGTTCCAATGAAGCTCATTTAACGTAGACATGACCCAGTCTTGGGTTGCTTGATCCCTAATCTGAACTAGATCGCCTCCTTCTCCCCTACACCGACTTCTTGCCGTCGTCCAATATAATTCGCCCTTCTCGTATCGATAACATTTCTCTCCGAATGTTTTAAGATAAATAGATCTCGACAAGTGGTCTGGACATCTGTACATGTCATCATTTCCACTAATTTCTGTAAATAGAACGATTTTTTTTAATTAAACGAGCTTAGAGGTTTTGTTGCTCACTGTCATTATGTCCTCTTAGTGATAGTTGTTTTATTGACAGCCATACCACATTCTATATGGACAATGTTCAAGCTATATCGCAGACTTCTAATGAAACCTTTCTTGAGGAACTCATGAATGATAAACTACTAATAGTGATTAATCTTCAAATACGGCCAAATTAAACCTTAAGATACCACCTGTTTTAAGCAAAACCCTGTGTTAAAATAATCCAATTTTAGATCCCTTTGTAGTACATTTCATATAAATTAAACCTGTATTAAAAGGCCGCCTGTCTTAAGACACCACTTTTTTGCTGTCCCTTAAGTGGTCTCTAAAAACAGGTTTGACTGTATATTGAAAGTAAAAACAGACATTTTGATAGTGTATGTCATTAGAGCTGTCATTCAGTGGTGATTTGAAATGCATGAAGGATGACGGTAGCACTTTAAAATCAGTATAAAACATTTAATATTTTCTATTGGATTACCATCTCTTACATTTGATAGTTAACCAATAGTTTAGTACCTTTTGCTTAAGGATATACAAAGAGACGTATTGGCTATAAAACGGATTAAATCGCCAATTTCTTTTAATGTCATCAGCCTCATAACAATGTGTACGTTTGTGTCGAGAATTGTCTCTTGCAAATATTTTAAATTTCCATGTCACGCATTGTAAAAATAAAATATATGATTGTGACCTTATCCTCATTCTCTTATATTATACCGAGCAGTAACGTTAATGGTGGTTAACAAGATTTATAAGGAAGTTCATAAATATATACAATTTCTTATTGCAACATGCTTAAAATAAATGTGTCGGATGGCAAACTATTGATGTCAGGTTTAGTTTGCATCAAATACATTACCTCAAGCATGTCAATAAGTATATTTAAAGTTAGTTAGAAATGAAAAATTGTTGTCATTTATTTTGATGAAATAATACTTATAGTGTACAACACTGACTATGCATAAAATTTAAAACACAGTGTTACAAGTTTTACTAAAATGGGTGGAATATCAAAGGACCAAAACGTCAATCGCTGCTCTGCATCGAACACTGAACCTGGCAATGTGAACTAGAACTTTGAACTCACAAAAGAATGAATATCGCTTCCCCACAACTCGGCTGTGTCTTATTCATTTCATTTTATATTCCGGCATTTCATGTCTGAAAAGTGTAAACATCTAACTTATTAATTACATATATCTATTTTAAAATATCAATGGTCTCTTTCTCACGGATATTTATACTCAAACATTTTCACGATATTTCTCTTAAATTTCCTATAGAAAAAGATAAGTCTTTAAAAAAAAACATCATGACATTTCGTTGACGAACTTCTAAGCCCCCAAACAAGTCAATACAATATTGAGTTGCGCTTATAAGCAAGGTTTCTGATATGTAACATGTGTTCCTTGTAGCTTCTGGCAAGAGACGGTCATCGTCTGGTGATTCAAATATAGTTTTAGGAGTATTTAACCCGTCGACAACCATCGCGGTCGGTGACCGATGGAGTGAAACACAAAGCCATTATTCAAAATAAAGTTTATTTCCTATATGCTTATGTTCACGGCCGACACTCGGCTAACCGAGAGATAGGTCGGTTAATCTATATTGAGTATGCGGCTATATCGGCGGTTGGTCTGTTAATCGGGTTGGTTATACGTCTGTTAAGAGTAAAACGCACAATTTTAATATTAAAATCTATTTAATATACAGATTTTAGGTACATTATAAGAATCAAATCAAAAAAAGAAAAGTGTCTGACAAAATGATATATATCATAGAACATTTTCCAACTGTAAAAACATTTCATAGTCTGCGCAGTTTTCAGTAAAACTAAAAGGCGTCGCGCAAGTATGTAGTATTTATGCTTATACGCATAGCAATTTTTGTAATGAAAGGCGAAAAAAACAATTTTAGATATCATTTAAAGGACACAAAATCGTACTTTGGTTCTAAAATATAAATTGAAATTAGTAAATATTTCATAATTGTAATATAACGTGAGTAATACCACGTTTTAGTGAACATTATGGAAATGAAGTCTGTTAATGGGTTGGACAATTGAAATTGTGTCAGTTAAGAGTTATTTAGCCACGACAATAGTTGTGCTACCTTTATATTTTCCCTTTGAAAAAGTTAAGAATGAGATGCTCTTGAGTAAAAAACAAATGACAATACGCTGCAACAGTATCCTTCTAGTAAGAACATTTTTATTTTGACTTCCTTTGCATTTTATTAAGGGGTGTGTCACTTCAATATATAGATATGGATTGCCTGCTGGAATATGCATGAATCTATTATTAACGTTTTCTTCAGCCTTAATTTTTGTGTCTGTTCAAAGTAGCACGTTCTCAAATCCGTCGGAAAGTGTCTTTCTAATACAACACAGGGTACATATAACGTGTTGTCGTTATCATATGCACATGATATTTGTCACTGGACGTTAAACTCTAAATCGTCAACATCATCCGATTGGTTCTTTTCTTCTATTACTGAATCATCTGTTGTTTACAAATCAGTCTAAAGAAGTAAATGGAAAGGAGCGAATACAGCTACATTTGGTTATCTTAAGTTTTAGTTCATTTTATTCCGTTTAGTTCCTTTCTACATAAGTGCAGAGGAGAACTGCAATTGTCCGCATGTAAACTTTTAGCATTTATTACCAATATGAGTACATAGCAATCCGTTACTGTTTCAACACCCAGGGGTGTTTCATGTCTTTATTCTCAAACAGTTATTATTTTTTTCTATCTTTTTTTTTATTAATGCATCACTTCCTACTGTCCTTATCTATTATTCTATATATTCTGTGTTTCCATCCAGATTCTCGTGTATACAATGAGGGTCCGGATTGGGGGTGTTGTTTATTTCTATATTCTTTAAACTGTCTGTTACTTTTCTCTACATTTTATTTTATCTCACTCATTATTATTTCTTTATTCTTTATATATTCTAGCATCCCAATATATTTTACTTACTGGTGTTTAGTTACATTACGACGTTTATCTCTGATTTATATACTGATTAATACCAATTTAGATACAAATTAATGTCATTCATGACAACCTAAACAGAATCCACATGATATATGCGACAATTCTTGGATGAAATCAATATGTATAGATTATAACAAGCCCTTTTCTATATTAGCCCTGGTATCACCCCGAGACTCCCATATCGGCCTCGAGGCTTTAGCTATTAGCCCTGGTATCACCCCGAGACTCCCATATCGGCCTCGAGGCTTTAGCCGAGGGCCGATATGGGTCGAGGGATGATACCAGGGCAAATATGGAAAATCATGTTATAATCTTTAAGCAATTTATCACATATTTAAGTGTTGCAGAAAAGAGGGGAAAAAAGTTCAATTATAACAATTTAATGAAACATAACAGGTAAATCTTAAAAATGTATCCGTATCCGTATCAAAATATGTGATAAGATATAAATAACACATAGCTGAGAGGGTGATAGAGCAGATTGGGTCCCGAGAAAACATTGTCAACCGCGGCAAAGCTAAGGTTGACAATGTTTTTTTCGAGGGATACCGATCTGCTCTATCACCCTCTCAGCTATGTGATATTTGATTTATTATAATGAATGTCCTATCATCATTTTCTTTAACAGATGAGTTTTATTATAAAGTATTTTCTATGTAGTCACGTACTTGACAGCGTAACGGGTATTTGAAAAATCATCAGAAGTGAAGTAAATAGACAATAGTAGTGCTTTGACTTGACATATAAACGATACAAGGATTAGGCCCGAAACGGTAAAAAAGCTCTGCTATAAAAAAAAAAAATATTTTCAATTATTGTTATTTTGTTATTGTTATTTATTTTATTTAAATTTTGGGTAACTACCCCTTTCAAAAGGCCTCATATCTGGCTGAGAAATATACGTCACAATGAACATGATGAAATGTACATCACCAGTTGAAACCCATCGATGGTGAACGAATGCGTTTAATATCAACAATAAGCATAACACACAATGATTTATAGGTTTTAAAGTAAAAATATTAACAAGTGAAATACGTTTTTCCAACAATTGTAAAAGAAATAAGTTTGAGTCGTTCCACGC
Organism: Mytilus edulis; assembly: GCF_963676685.1. Taxonomy (NCBI): domain Eukaryota; kingdom Metazoa; phylum Mollusca; class Bivalvia; order Mytilida; family Mytilidae; genus Mytilus; species Mytilus edulis. Next base: position 49,487,920 of record NC_092356.1, on the reverse strand, counting down.
TTCGTTGTATAGTAAATTAGAACTTAAAGCATTGTCTATACAATAACTTGATGTAGATTCAATTCATTGTCGTTTAAACTGCCGATTTTTGATTGGTCTAGCCGAGAGGGTGACATTCCAAAAAAATGTCACCCGCTCAGCCATGTGATAGAGTAAATTAACACCTTCGTATTAGGCAATCAAAATATGGCATTTTAACATGATGTATAATAATACTTTAATATTACACTTTTTTATATCAGTTTTCAATATTCATGGCCAAAATTCATTGTTCATGTCAGTGTTTCCGTATATATTATGTTTCATTGCTCATGTGTTGTTTCCGTATATTTTAGTCACTCGTCTTGAGCCTACCCATTTGATCCGATAACACCCCATACAGCAATAAAATTATACTTGTATTGCCATTCATAACTCTTAACAGACCAATTAACAGACCGGGTTTTATACATCCGACCCATTAACAGACCAGGTTTTAAATAAAGATTGATTTATGTCACCAAAATACAGATTTTTGTGTAGATTTTTCACACAATGATATCAATTTGGTTGACAAACATAATGCCTGTCTTTGTTCGATGTTCAAAATATCGCATGCAAGTAAATTCAACCAACGTGTCTTTTTGTGTACATTTTGTGTGTGTAAAATGTGTATAAATTTATTGATGAGTAACACGCCTTTTCATTTTATAGATCGTACATCGAAGCTAGAAAAATAATAATTACACCACGGGATTCAGTACATTGAATAGTTTTGTTAGACATGAATAATTTTTATGATAAACATATATTTAAAAAGTTATACAATGAAACATGCAGAATTTCCAATGATTTCCTCGATAACACCTGATTAACAGACTTTAGCCAACCCGATTAACAGACCCACCGCCGATATAGCCACATACTCAATATAGATTAACCGACCAATCTCTCGGTTAGCCGAGTGTCGGCCGTGATGTTGAATCAGATCAATACATCTACAAGGCTTATGTATGGCAACATACTAGGTGATGCAAATGTTTAACCAGATAATTGGGATATGTGTGTTAAGTGGATAATTTACATATATTATAAAATGTGTTATCGACCTTATTATAAAGCACTTAAACATATTTGTAAACTATAAAATTGTGTATAAATGTTGTAAACAAAATGAAATGAAAAATATTTACTTTTTTCTGATCTAAAAACATATGTATGTAACGTTGTAACGTATGAAGCTATATTCAAAGTACAATATGAAAATACGCTGTTAAAATACGCAATTCATTATCACTAACATTAGCGAAACAAAATTCGATAAAGAAATGAATAAACTTCATCCTCACACAAAAACAGTGAGATATTCATTGTCAGAGTCAAACATTACAAAGTTAGTTGAAATGGGTTAGGTTTAAAGTCCGTCCACATTGATTATAAACATCTATTAACTTCTTCTGGTGAAGACTAACTAAACTTGTTCAAAAATTTACGAAAATTGTCCTTATTTATATTTGTACGTAACTTTCATGTTTCGGGAAGCCTATTTTCCCCCCATTTCCTTAAACACTTCCATACCTGTAATCTTACTACAATTGGTTTTTACAAATTTATGATCATTTTTATGATGATCTCTGCTTGAAAAGTGTTTTATGCGGTTTGTTTAGACGTCACTGAAAACCTCTACGATTTATTGTTTGATTCCGTAAAACAACGTTATCATAAATCTCTTTCAAAATGAATCTCAATAATGCTAAATTATTTTTTTTCAAAAAGTAACAAGTTTTATAATAGGGAAATAGGTGCTTTGATATAACATAGAATTTGAGATACTGACAGGAGACACTGAACCAGAGTTCAATGTGAGCCAAAGCTTGTGGATAAGAAAGATTTGGTTAATAGTATGTAACTGTTGTTTAAAATCCGCAAACCACTACATGGCCTTATGGAGTTTGTGAGAGATATTGATCACTTGGGAAAATGAACGTGCCCTAATATGAAATATTTTCTTGCCAACTATTACCTAAAGTGGAGATCACTTCTAACCTCTCATCAAATCTGTCAGAATCTGTCAGGAGACCTGTTCTAGGACAGTATGTAGAACTGTCATCCTGACACCTTTTAGACAGCTTTAGCTAGAACAGTTCTATAACCTAGAACTGATCCTGACAGTTCTACCCTAGAACAGTTATAGACAGTTCTACTATAGAACAGTTAAAGGCATTTCTACCTAGAACTGACCAAATCTTTGGTCAGTTCTACTACTAAAATAGTTCTATACGACTAGAACAGGTCTACGATTAGAACTGATTTTGGTTAGTTCTACGGCTAGAATTGATTTGGTTAGTTCTATCCATAGAACAGTTTTAAAAACTACCGGTATTCGCTGTTTCAAATACATTGAAATTGTTTTAACTTTGACAGGAAGCATTTTGCGTGTGGCTTTATCAACGATAATAATAACACTGAACGGTACCAGTGAGATGACCTAGCTGCAGTGACGTCATTTAAAACTGTTCTACAATCCTGACAGGTTTGGTCAGTTCTACGACTAGAACAGTTTCAGACAGTCCTGGTGACAGTTCTACGGTTAGAACTGATTTAGTCAGTTCTGCTGACGGTTATACGGGTAGAAATGATTTAGTCAGTTCTGTTGACGGTTCTACGGTTAGAAATGATTTGGTATGTTCTGTGACAGTTCTACGACTAGAACTGATTTGGACCGTTCTACCCTAGAACAGATCCTGATTATTCTACCTTGAACTGATTTGGTCAGTTCTATCTAGAACTGATTCTGACAGTTCTACTTAAAACATTTCTAGGGTGGAACTGTTCTAGGATAGTTTAGAACAGTTCTAAGACAGATTATTCTGACAGTTCTAATGAGAGATTAGAAGTGATCCCCACTGTAGTTAAACTAATACGTTAAACTTTATTAAGTCTTTTGGTCAAAAGCAGGGTTAATATTACGATATTACATCAGGCTTTGCTCGTTCTGATATACATGTAATAGTCGTCACTGTACGTTAAACACGCACTGATACATACCCACACATCCAACACGCTTATTTTGATCCGTTCAAATTTACAGATTTATATTTTTCTTTCTATTTCTATAACTTCCCCATACTACCCGAAATGTAGACTTTTAGTATAGCTAGATTTGTATTGTTTAAGGTTTCAACACAATGAGTTTTAACAAATATTTCAACGTTACATAAATATTGAACCTTAATTTAAATGTCACGTTCATGAAAACGTTTAAACTAGTCTTTGTACTACTTATTTTGGAAATTAGTATAACAATTAAGTACACGTACCACAGTCTTATGTACATATAACGCTTTTTAAATCGTTTTGTCAATTTTGGACCCAAAAAAACAAAGGGGCTTGTATTCGTGTAGAACACACGTAATACGTCTACAAAGATATATTTCTAACGAACCCAAACATTTACATATTTGTCAAAATATAGAAGAAAGTCAATATTCATAAGCAGTGATTACTTATATATGCACAAGCACTATAGTATACAATACATATCCCTTGACACCATTGGTGAGTATGGTCCCGAGAAACGATGATAGTCCGTCAGATGGGAACGATAAAGGGCTAACCCGTGTTAAGAGAGAGCAATATCTCTTGCACGTAAAAGACACCCTTACATAGATTTCGAAAAAGAGCCAGGCTTATGCCACAACAAGGCAGCAATCGCACCCGCAAAGTGGAAAGGGATTAATATAAGTTGTAATAACTTGTTTCCCAATCCACTATATATAAATATTTTTAAATCAAATATGATTGTTGTTATACACCATCGTAGTAAAAAAATATTCAAGTGAGTCATGATGTGACACAGGGTAGGAATAATTCGTTATTAATAATTAATTGTTTCTCTTTGTAAAGTTTCTGCAAACCATTTATGATTGGCTACACGACAAGCCATCAATAATCTCAAATAATTTCAAGAAAGTCAGAACTTTAATTCGTTTCAGATTCTAAAGCATCATGGGTATTTTCATTGTTCGTACCCCAAATTGAAAATAGCATCCCTTCATTGGTTAATTGTCCATTGTTTATGACATTTTTAACCAATCAAGACGTTTTGATATACACATATGAAAATATTACCCAGGATGCATTAGATTCTGAAACGGCGAATAGGTTGCGATTGTTGAAAAAAACATATTGCTCAAGGTGAGCGACACATGTGCTTAAAAGCCTCTAGTTTTTTCAAGTTAAAATGAGTTGTTTATATATAAAGTGTTTTCACACAACAATGGTGTTTTTGATTGAAACCAACTGCTACTTAGAATAAATTTTAGTTTTCCAAATAAGTTTATATATCCTCGTTCACAGTTCCTTGTGTAGTTAAAGGGAAGAAGTGTGACTTACGCTTTTTATTTATTTTTACCATGCAGATTATAAATATTTTGATTTTCAGTCAAGCTTGTCAAACTATTAAAAGAAAACACGTTTTAAACTTTATTTTTCACAAAGGTTTACCACCTACTTAAAAGGTGACTCAGCCTTCTTTCTATTGTCAAATACACGTATTTAATCTACATGTAGTATTCTCATTAAACTCTATAGTTAACATAAATTTTAGAAGATATTCGAGAACGACACTTACACATGCGAAAATTCATATTTTTTTGGGTGGAAGGGTTTCAAATTACTATGCACACTTTTTTAAGTCTGACAACTAATAGTGCATCTTTAAGTACATGCGTCCGTGTGCTGAAAGTGATTGTGAAAGCAGAACGTGCAACAACAATTATCATTGCAATCATAAATTAAAACAATATATGTTTAAACATAAACTGTTTCAAATTAGTTTATATCATCGTAAATCCACCCTAAAAAATAAACAGAAACTGAAAACTGAAAATCCCTGTTTTGATAACAAAAATTAAATAAAACTTAAAGTTAAAAACCCATCGACACCATTCAATGCAGCTAAATAAAGATTTGTGTAAGAGCTATTTGCAAAGAATCTAATTAACTGAAGTTATCTAAGAAAAACTAGAAATAGCTTGCATTTTTCGAACCTGATTCAAATCTATGAACTCGAGTCTCAGTGTTCACTATAAAATCATGTAACAGATAGATGACATTTTAAAAGTGCAGAAGTAACCACGACACAATTGTTTGATTGAGTGGAAGGGTGTGCAGGATAAACAACAAAACAGACAGCAATTATACGACAAATTTTACAAAAAGATATGTAAAGACAGCAACATACAGTCTGAGAGTTCTTTATAAGACTATAGTAACTGAATACCGCCTTATGCCGTAGTTTCCCGCGCACTCCTCCTCTTTTAATATCGATAAGTTACTAAAATTAAAGAACATCCTGAAAAAAAATGAAGGAAAAGCACTTAAATTCGACAAACAGATCGATATTTTGGTCAATGGTTGTCACTTTCATTTTTGCATGGTGACCTTAAGATGTATTTTGTTTTCGGGTGGAAAGGGCGGTACCTTTAGTTTTTAGGTTGCTATCTTGTTGCTACATATTGCTACATTGCCCTTTTACTCTGTTGTTATGTGCATATAAAATTGAGAATGGAATCTGTCAAAGAGACATCAAACCGACCGAAGAGCAGGTAAGAACCGAAGCCCACCAATGGATCTTCAGTGCATGCAGCGTGAAAATCCCACACCCATGGTTGGGATTCAGCTGACTCCTTAATACAGATGTGCACTAGTTCAGAGTAAAAAGACGTCATACTAAATTACAAAGCATATACAAGATTTTTTTTTTTAAATAACAAGGCTAAAAAAGGCCAGAGGCTTCTGACTTGGGACAGGCGCAAAAATGCAGCGGGCTTGAACATATTTTGTGAGATCTCAACCCTCCCCCCCCCCCCCCCTTATACCTCTAGCCAATATAACCTTTATGCACGAGACTATGAAACAAGTGATGCACGACTTCATATGTTATATTAACGTCTATATACTATTCAATCAATTAATACCACGAGTTACACACAGATGTTGTGGTAAAATGTCAACAGTGTTAAACACAATATATGCCTCAAGATATATTTTAATATTACTGAAGATAAGATCACCATGTACAAATGTGAACCTTGTTTTCACTTATATACAAGAAATGTGACAATGTACAAATCATACAGGTAATACGAAATCAGTGTGTCTCCCCTAAATGTAAAAGTGGTTTTAAATTGAAAAAAAAGTGGACACAAGAAGGACTTATACACCCTTTTCACTATTTTTACATAGATGCTTATTCTAAACTGTTTCCAAAAATTGATCGCCCTGAAGATCATAAAAAACATTTTATTAAAATAAAGTATGTCAATAAAGGTTTTGATTTTGTAAATATTGCCGGTATTTTTAACGACCATTCTGTTAAAGACCAAATTCCTGGATATTTTGATAATACTGAACTCCCTCTCATTTGTTATATTTACAAGAAATCTACCCGAAAATATGTGTTTAATTATAGCCAATTGTGTAAAGATGTAAATATCACTGAAAATACACCTATGTCGTGTAATTGCAGTAATTCAGAATACACCTATGGACCAATTTCCCATGTTATAACAGGAGACCTTAACATCGTTCGCGACCGAGAGTTAAAATCATTCCTCAGTAAAGGACCTAAATATCGTCCCCCGTCAACTGTTAACTGGAATGAGTGTCGTAATATCATCAACGACTCACTCCGCGCCTACTGTTTGAAATGGGTAAAACGGGAAAAAGCTGACAAAAAATCTTTGGACTCTTTTTTTAATTCAGTAATGAAGATAGTTGATATTCGAATACAACATTTTAAAGAACATTTTACCCTCAACAAAAACTATAAAAACCCTATTTCGCGTATCAAAAATAAACTAAGAGAACTAGCCAAGGAATTTGTTTTTGTCCCGGCTGATAAAGCTGCTAATAATATCATTATTGTTTGACGTAAATTTTATATAGAGGTTCTGCAAAAGGAAATCACGAATTCACCAACATTCCAACTGACTTCATTTTCAGAAAACGACATCTGTAACAAACATAAACTTTTAGCTACTTCTTTACAAGCAGAACCAAACACAATGAAAGTCCCAACTATGTACTGGCTTCCGAAGCTGCACAAAAAACCTTACAAATATAGATTTATTTCATCTTCCAGCCATTGTTCAACTACTAAATTGTCTGTTTTACTTACTAGTACACTTGGTACAATAAAAAACCTGATAATAAATTGTTCAAATAAGGCCTTTGAAAATAGTGGAATTAATTACTTTTGGAGTGTCAAAAACTCGTTGGAAGTACTTGATAAATTGCATGCATATATTGGTGATTTTGAATCTGTTCAAAGTTTTGATTTTTCTACCCTATATACCACTTTGCCTCATATTCTTATTAAGAAAAAATTCACATCCCTAATTAACTGGGCATTTAAAAAGTCGGAATGCGAGTACATATGTTCAAACTCTTTTAGATCATTTTTTAGTAGCAATAAACAAAAGAACTATGTCAATTGGACATGCTTTGATACTATTTATGCACTTGAATTTTTACTTGATAACATTTTTGTTCGCTTTGGAGATTCCGTATATCGTCAAGTTATTGGAATTCCAATGGGGACTAACTGTGCACCACTTATTGCGGACCTGTTTTTGTATTGTTATGAGTTACAATTTATGACTAAAATTAGCAAAGACCCATCAAAACAACATTTGATACAAAAATTTAACAATACTTTTAGATATTTGGATGATATATTGGCTCTAAATAATGACGACTTCAGTATGTATACTAAAGAAATTTATCCTGTAGAACTTACTTTAAATAAAGCTAATGACAACAATGACCACTGCCCTTTCCTCGATCTTGATATCTATATCATAAACGGGAAGCTTAATACAAAAATTTATGATAAAAGAGATGATTTTTCATTTCCTATTGTTAATTATCCATTTTTAGATGGTGACGTTCCCTTGTCACCATCTTATGGTGTTTATATATCTCAACTTGTACGATTCGCTCGTGTATGTAACAATGTATTAGATTTTAGCGAGAGAAATTTATGTATTACTGAAAAATTATTACACCAGGGTTTTCGATATCACAAACTGGTCAAAACATTTACTAAATTGTATCACCGGTATAAGGAAATAATTCGTAAATATAACTCAACATGCAGACATCTTATACGTTCAGGTATTTCACATCCAAAATTTTATGGAAATATTCTTTATAAAGCACAAAAATGTCAGTATTCTCCTCAGAAACTAACAAAACCTTTAAATAGACTTATTAAAAGGGGATATAGTTACGATACTGTTGTCAGGTCATTAAAGATTGCATATTTTGGCTTTAACATTGATTCACTGATAGGGTCTTTGCATCGGAACTAAACACATTTATTTCTAAAAAAAACAGTTGTTGGCATGACACGGGTTATGTTCTTCTCATATATTTTATGATAGTATGATACTAAACCCCTAACGGGAGGGATTGTACCTGATATTCATATGATGAAGACATAATCTTTCAATCAGTTTAATTGAGGTCTGGAGCTGGCATGTCAGTTAACTGCTAGTAGTCTGTTGTTATTTATGTATTATTGTCATTTTATTTATTTTCTTTTGTTACATCTTTTGACATCAGACTCGGACTTCTCTTGAACTGAATTTTAATGTGCGTATTGTTATTGTTTTACTTTTCTACATTGGCTAGAGGTATAGGGGGAGGGTTGAGATCTCATAAACATGTTTAACCCCGCCGCAATTTTGCGCCTGTCCCAAGTCAGGAGCCTCTGGCCTTTGTTAGTCTTGTATGATTTTAAATTTTAGTTTCTTGTGTATAATTCGGAGTTTAGTATGACGTCCATTATCACTGTACTATTATGCATATTTTAGGGGCCAGCTGAAGGACACCTACGGGTGCGGGAATTCTCGCTACATTGAAGACCCATTGGTTGCCTTCGGCTGTTGTTTGCTCTATGGTCGGGTGGTTGTCGCTTTGACATATTCACCATTTCCTTTCTCAATTTTATGTCTAACCTCAAAAACTACTGACTCAGGTTACAAAGCAGTTGTTTGGTGACCATCATGGCTGATCGTGACAGTGTCACAGTTTTCTAATACCACTGGCGAACAGGGTTATTGTTCCATTATGTTTAAAAAGATGGATAACTTGGCGAAAATAAATAATGTAAAGACTGTTTCTGAAGATGGCAAACTTGATTTGAGATTATGTCAGTAGATCCCGAACTTGGCGAACATAATTTAAAAGTAGATTGCCTCCGAAGATTATTCATGAACATCATTCATTAAATCCACTTGTCCGTTCTGTCACCGAAATGAACAGTTTAATCATGACGGAAGCTAAATATCAGATTTGCAATGATACTAAGGAATCGCGATAATACTCAGAGTTATCGGTAATTCGAATATTTTCCCTTTGATCTTACTGCCTAATATTTTCGAGTATCAACGTACTGACTATCACTAAAAATATTAGACAATACATTGTGTGACGTCATAATTACCGATAAACAGAATAATAGGTAGTTTCGTTTTTGATACTGACTATATCATGTGGAATATCTTAACTCGCCCTAACGGGCTCGTCTAGATATTCCAGTATCAAAAACGAAACTACCTATTATTCTATATATGTTCAACATACCAGCATTATTTTTTTTCGGGGAACAAGGCTTGACATTTTTTTTTTAAATTTCTATGCGATTAACATGCATGTCAGAAGCAACGCTATCGGTGTTGTTTTTATCCAAATCATGCGACTACATAAATCCGATAAACCAGTGGTTAGATTTCTCTTATAACTTGTGCGAAAACTACAAAATGACATGGCCAATTTATTTTATGTAATTCTCATCTATCTTATTTAAATGTCTTCCTTTGCGGTAAAAATTACCTTAATTTAAGTAAGTGACTACAAAAGAAATTTTATTCTGTCTCGTTTTTATAACATAGTGATAGACGTCAGTGGTATATGGGAAAATACGGGGAACAGTGAAACCAAAGAAGATAATTACATGCTTACTTTGGTCTTATTGGACAATATCATTGTATTCTTACGTAAAACAGGAAGAACTGACATATTACTTAGTGTGTACTATTTATTTCTTACTTTAAAATTTTTTGAGGCTACATAAAAATCAACAACTGTATATAAAAAATCAAACACGCCATGTAAATTCGAAAATTATTTAATTTTTAATATACAAGGTAGATACAGGAGTGCTTTAGCAAACTTTAGATGTGGCGTAGCACCAATCAGAATTGAAACTGGTCGTTATGAGAATATTGATATAGAAAATAGATTATGTTTTAACTGTACTGATGACGTTGAAGATGAAAAACATGTTTTGTTAAAATGTCCTGTATATTCAGATATTCGTAATGTTATTTTTAATCATGCTAGTATTGTTGATGAGAATTTTTTACATATGTCTAATAATGAGAAATTTATATTTCTTTTTACAATTTAAGAAAAATTGTTTTATAGTCTCTCATAACTCTTTATAGAGTGGCTCTTGTTGTTAATTTGTGTTTTAAAAAGCTGTATATTTTATATGTAACAAGTGGTGAGACTTTAATAAAGTATTTGTCTTGTCTTGTCTTGTAATAATTCATTTATTCTATAAAAATATGATTTTTTTTCAAATATTTGAATGCATTTTATGTCATTTTATGTCAGTTAAGTTTTTTTTTTGATCTTCACAAATAAAGAAAACATAATTATACATATATAATCATGTTTTCTTTGTTCGTGAAGATAATAGAGCTTTCTGATATAAAAGGTACTATTACCCTATTGCTGTGTGTAGCTATTCATACATGTGTGTATATATATATATATACAACTCGTCTAAACATCAACCCAACAATGTTAGATCTGTAAATTTGCTTTCGCAAATTTTTTGTTCTTCCTTCGCCGGGATTCGAACCCATGCTACTGAGATATCGTGATACCAAATCGCCTGTACTGTAGCCGTCCCGCTGGACCACACGACCACCTGGGCTTATATATATATAAGTACGTCTGAGCCAGTGACAACTCTACAACAGATACAGTGTAGGCGATTTGGTGTCACTATATCTCAGTAGCATGGGATCGAATCCCGGCGAGGGAAGAACAAAAAAATTGCAGGTCTAACATTGTTGGGTTGATGTTTACACGAGTTGTATAATATCAACCCAACAATGTTAGATCTGTAAATTTGCTTATGTTAGATCTGTGCTTTGATCCGATGGATAAATCTGTTGTAGAGTAGTCATTGGCTCAGATGTACTTATATATATATATATATGGTACAAAATGTGACTTTTCGCGGTCTTAAGCACCTTTCCCCATATTGTTTGGGTTTCATATTATGAGTAAAGTATACCAAAGTGTCAAAAGAGAAAAATTGGTAGAGAAAAACACAACAGGAAAACACAAGGAAGATGACCGACGAAGAAGTTGTAGGAACTTTGTTTACCTTATCATACGATTTTCCCAACCCATCCACATATATTCATGCTTATAAAGGTGACCTATTCCAGCGGCACGTCCTATCAAATTGTATACAGGAGTTGCCCTCCCACGAGCTTTTACAACCATCCCTCTATTTCAATTAATTGCAACTATGTATTCCCTATTATTGTTCGTTTTCTTGTATTTATACCGTCTTCTTAAAATCTAAAAATGCATCGCTGAGCCTTGTGTGCATCGTCGAGCAAGACCTTCAATTAATTGTGTATTACAATGACTTTTCGACCTTTCATACATGTAACACTAAATGGCTGTACACAAATGTAGGTTAAATATATTCGATATATTACCGTTGATATATGCGCCACTGTGTCAATTAATAAACAGGCAGACCTATGGGGCCATGATTGTCTTTTATCGATCGGTTGACCACAAGTTCTACATCTAGTTCATAACGATTTACTATACAATACGCATTCCAGTGGATTTGTTTTTATAAGGCCTTCTTTAAATCAATAGGAAAGGAAACTTAACTTGGACATTTAACATGGCTAAACGTGTATAAAGCATGTACTCAAGTTATTTGGGGGGAAATCCTTACATGTATTATATATATATATATATATGTACTAATACAGATTGCCTGAATAGTTCCGAGATTAGTTAAATGTAGACTGGATGATTTTTTTTCCATTAGATATACATGTTAAAGATTGGTATTTAGAAATAAAGCTTAATCTTGATTATTATACCGGTTTTTAATTTGGTTTCTTATAATTCATAAATAAGAACTGGAAAATGATCGGATCATCCAACACTTGAGCCTGTCTTCCGATTTCACTTCAGAGAGTCAAAATTTCACTTCCTATATATCTTAAAGTATTTTATAACTATATATGACTTCCTTTATTTCTGCATATATGCAATCAAATTTCATTAAAATGCCAATCCAGCAGTGACACTCATTTCACGAAATATCGTACGAGAAATAATACTCGTAAGTCATTAACATTTCAGCTTAGCTTACGGTTATTTTTTGTCGTACGATTTTTGGTTTTAAAACACACAATAAGGATGTCAAAATGAAGTGGTTCGCATTCGGAGAAAAGATGAACGAAGATTGTCATGAATATGCATGAAATATTTGCCACTTTCGTGAAGAACCCGTCAATATATCAATTCATCGAAGAGTGGGTATATACCATTTTATATAGAAATTTTATATAGAATTTTTTTTTAGCTATGGTTAGCCCACTTTATATCAAAATATACGCCATGGGAATATTCACACGAATTTAAAAAGACGAAGCTTCAAGGCCAATTCTCGTCTCAATTGTAGTTCATTACCAGGTGTAGTTAAAAAGAAATCAATGACATATGTTGATCTTATTAAAGTTTTTATAAGATGTTCGTTAATCGACACACATGATATAAATTATTTATACATACACAACGAAATGGATTTACCATGTTTACTATTTATATGACCTGCGTATATTATATTTACATGTATAACTCGACACATATTTTTGGTGTCTCCAACGTCTCCTTGGCAAAGTGATTGTTATGTTTTTACTGGTTTGAAAAAATAAAAAAGTATTCTTTAGTTACAATGTACTCTTATTAAATGGTGTCAAAAGTTTTAAAAGTTTGTTCTTTTTGTGCTATAAATTGACGGTTAATGAGGCAACAGTAATGTCTGGTTAAAAATACCCTAGTTAGTTCATGAATACGTGAAGTCATGGGTGAAGTTCTTTCATTTTCTAAGTTATAATATTTCGAAAAAAAATACATATTAGAATATCAGAGTTATTACCTAAAAAAAACAATACTCATTGTTCAGGTTTTTTTCCTTTTAGCAAATTGAACACCTATTTGTGTTCACGCTTTGTTTAAATACGTCCAACTTCGGCTTCTGTTTATTTTATTGAATTTCGTTACTGTAATTTTCTTTTTTTGTGTGAATAGTAATCAACAGCCCATATAACAAAGGTATAATATAATAGGTATATGTAGGTATAGACACAATGTATGTACATTATTTATGTAATTAAAATCGTGATCACCTGTATTCGTATTCATACTGAGAATTATTAAATAACATATTCAAATCCTACCTTCGATGAAAAATCCAATTAGAACTAATAAATGTAAAAGTATCTTCCATGCCATCTTGTCTTTTTAGTTCAATATTTCTGTTTCAACACAATTTTTACCTCACTTTTCGCACCTTTTCTCATATGTTGTTTGTTTGGGTTTATTTTGTGTCATGTGACTTCGGAATTTACATAAGGTACCTTTAGGGTAATATTGATGACAAATTAACATAGTTAGCATGATTATTAATACAAATTGACATGACAAAGTTCGATGAGTAGATAAACTATATATCGCCGAAGGATAAATAAAATTAAAACATATAAAAAATATAAGTATTAGATCTAGGACCTTTATAATGTCCAAGATTATATCTACAATAGTGGGGAATCTTTATATTTCAACATACTAGAGGGTTGAAAGAAACTAGTATCTGAAATACATTTTAAACATTTGTTTTAATATATAATATGAATGACATGTCAGCTAGACTGAAAAGTAGGGGAACGGCTTTCGAAAATATCAAAGCAAAACAATCTTCTACAGTACGTAAGTGTCTGCTATCATTTTTTATGCATTGTTTATGATCATTATTTTTTTTAAGAGTGGGGAGAAGGATAGTTTTGAACCCAACACTTTTGCAACAAGAACACCCCCCCCCCCCCCTTTTACCCCTGGCTCTCATGCCCCCGATTCAATGCTTCGTGGTTGGGAGAGAACTGAATACTCAGAACAGATACTAATTATTAGTATATACCATCTCCATATGATTTCCTATGATTATATCTGAAGTGCTCTTCATAGGTCGGAAAAGCAGAGACATATAGATGTGTATAAATGTCTCTGGGAAAAGTAAAAATATATATACGATAAACACCTGTATTAACATTTTTATAATGAAAAACAATCATGAATTTATGATTATCCCTATAAGTCTCACAAAACTTTGGGGAAATTTCTTATACTGAGTTAAGTTTGGTTATATAAACCATGTAAATATAGTCGAGTCAGATTGTGGGTTGTCTACATGGTCTATCTAAAATTAACTAAGCAAATATCACATTATTCATCTTTTATTTTAGCAGTCCGGCAAGACCGAACAAAATCTAATGATACATATCAGCAATAACAATATATATAAATATATACGATTAAGACAATGTAAAACAATTCAAACGAGAAAGCTAACGGCCTTATTTATATATAAAAAAAGACGAAAAACAAATATGTAACACATAAACAAACGACAACCACTGAATTACAGGCTCCTGACTTGGGACAGGCACATACATAAATAATGTGGCGGGGTTAAACATGTAAGCGGGATCCCAACCCTCCCCCTAACCTGGGACAGTGGTATAACAGTACAACATAAGAACGAACTATAAAAATCAGTTGAAAAAGGTTTAACTCATCAGATGGACAAAATACAAGTGGGCATGGCCGGGTACTTATACATCCCGACACAAAAACAGATCTGAGAGTACTCGCAGTTATCTGACAGCTAGTTCAAAGCCACTAACAACTAATAAAAAAGCATGCATCTAAGACTAAACTATCAATCCGTACACATCCAACATCCAATGGATTTAGTATAAAGACGTCATTAACAGCCAGAAAAAAACATGGCCTTGTGCAATGCCAAGTTACATATCTATATTTATGTTTATTTAGATCACTTATATGACCATCAGAGGTCAACTCTATAGCTAACTAGATGGCATATAGACTAAAATACACACGAAACGAAGCTACATACTCTCGAGTCCCTGTCCTGTTAATTGTGTATTATAGACTTTTTATAATTTGGATAAATTTTTCACAATTGTTCAAAACATATCGGTGAACCGATCGGTGTCAAATCGGTGAACATTAATTTGACAACTAGTGCCCCTTAAAATAAGCACATAACCAAAATTAAAAAAGTAAGACGATTAACGAAAACGAATACGAATACTTTATTTCTCATAAATCTATATTGACTTAGTTAAAGAGAACATATATGAACAGGATTATACGGTATAATTATTAAATGTATATGTTAACCGTACAACTGCAGTTAACGTGGAGGTCTACTTTTACATTTATAATTTTGATAGATTTACAAATTATTACAATATTTGAGTGTTCAAACAGTTGATCAAAATAATAGATATTAGGATTTGACCAACAGTTCTGTGGTAAAAAGTTCTTTCTTTCTAACCAAAGTTTTCTGCGATCTCTATTGTAATGATACGTACAGCACAAATGTCGATTCAGTCACAGAGACGACAGACTTCATTAACAGATGCCAAATGAGAAAAAGATTAAGTGAGCGATTGGTGTCCGTATTTCAAAATTCCAAAATTGTTTTCTAGACTGTCAAAAGGTATAAGTAATTAAATGAATAGAGTAATTGAAATCAAGTCCTTTGTCCAAGATCATAATAAAATATCCGTGTAAAAACACTGATGTCTATATTTACAACATTGTAAACAATTATAAATTAATGTACATTTGTAATATAATCTGATTATAAGAAATAGAGTAAAACAATTGAAATCATAAAATGAATTTCACACGGTCAAACAGACAATGCTTAATTAACTAATAGTTGCCCAAGGCCGTAGCTACCCTTAAGGCAAGTGAGGCAATTGCCTCACTAAAATTTCGACACTGATTTTTTTTTATACATATATATAAATATAATAGTCATTTGTTGTTCTGTCTCAACCTTGATTTCTATAACTTGTCATCATTCCTTTTAAACTATTCTTCCTGGATATAACTCAGCATCTCAACGGGTGATGTTTCTCAATTACATTAACCTAGTAACGATAATCATCATGGATCTCTAGTTAAAAACAGGCTCTTGCAGAAAAAGGAAAAGCGACACTGAAGGTAAAGAAGGAATAATTCTAGAAAACTATTTTTGTGAACAGAGTCTGAGTATTGCATATATAACTTCATTAGTACAATCCAAAAACGATAAGTAGACTGACAAATCAAGTATATTGGTCTTCGGAAGGGGGCAGTCCTGTCTGCGTATTCATTTCTCCGTTTCAACAACTTTTGACAAATCAAGTACTGGGCATCGCAAGGGGGCAGTCCTGTCTGCGTATTCATTTCACGAACTTTAATCTTTCTCTTTACAGATAAATAAAATATAAATAATATGAAACATGCATGGATTAGTTTTTATCCATGTTTCTTTAACCTTAAAAATTGAAAGAATATCCCATATTCCACTTTGATATTATTGAGGAATGGTAGAACCTTTAACACAGGATTTCGTCTTTACTTATTCGGGACTACGGAATTTCGTTTCTTTATATTCGGGGTTTTGGAATCGGACACCCCCAACCCCTAACCCCTAAATTTATAGATTTTTGGAACTAAAATACCACCAACTATTTCCAGAAATAATTGGAAATTACGGACCTACATGTAAACGTCAAAAACTCCATTTCAATTTCCCCTGTACCCATATCAGATATACTTACTCTATAGATAGAATCATATACCTGTATCTTATCTCATTCTATCCCTTAAATTGAGAATGGAAATTGGGAATGTGCCAAAGAGACAACAACCCGACCATAGAAAAAAACAACAGCAGAAGGCCACCAACAGGTCCTCAAAGTAGCGAGAAATTCCCGCACCCGGAGGCGTCCTTCAACTGGCCCCTAAACAAATATATACTAGTTCAGTGATAATGAACGCCATACTAATTTCCAAATTGTACACAAGAAACTAAAATTAAAATAATACAAGACTAACAAAGGCCAGAGGCTCCTGACTTGGGACAGGCGCAAAAATGCGGCGTGGTTAAACATGTTTGTGAGATCTCAACCCTCCCCCTATACCTCTAGCCAATGCAGAAAAGTAAACACATAACAATACGCACATTAAAATTCAGTTCAAGAGAAGTCCGAGTCTGATGTCAGAAGATGTAACCAAAGAAAATAAACAATAGGACAATAATACATAAATAACAACAGACTACAAGCATGCAGTTAACTGACATGCCAGCTCCAGACTTCAATAGTTTGTCTACTCTTTGTCAGCATAAAAGCGAGTTTAATATTTTGTAACTGCGACTGTATGATGGTGCTTACAGGAAAGCTTAATTCTTTTTTGCAAACAAAACTGTTACTACCGATGCTGCTAACGAATTGCTGATGGAGAAGGAATTGGAAGAAGACATTGATCATTGTGTTGATGATAATGTGCTACCTTTAGAATTACAGACTGCCCTGAAACGACTGAAAACTTGGAAAAGAGCATGCATGAGTGGCGAGAGATTGTGTGGTCTTGCCATGCTCCATGTTCATCGCGATAAGGATATCAGCAGACCAAATTATGATTCTGAAACGATTTGACTGAACCGGCAATAGAAAAATTTGGCAAACTCTACTGAATCGATGTTTGTTCTATGTTCTGGCAGCAGACTCAAATCAGTAATATTTGGATGATTATCTTACATATAAATTTAAATAAAGTTGTTAAAAATTTGGTGTTAGTAAAAGTCTCAAAATATGAAAAATTTATATAAAAAGTGTCCAAATTCAAAACATTATCAAACTCTCTAAAAATGCCTAGAATGCAGGATTTTGCACCGGTGCCATTCATTTCATACCCTCCAAAAAAAATTTCGCCTCACTAAAATAAGATACCTAGCTACGCCCTTGGTTGCCCACACTACCACCAGAGACGTATACACGTCTCTGATATACCACATAAAAGAAAAATTACTCAGTAAAATAAAATAAAATTGAGAATGGGATCGGGGAATGTGTTATTAATGCAGCAGATAGCAGCCGAGGTCCAACAATGGGTCTTAATAACAGCGAGTAAATCCCGATGGCGGTTCCGATACTTTCAAAAAGAGTGCTAAGTGGACCGGACTCGGCTTACTGAAAAATAGTCCGAGTTCAGACAATCAAAAATTAAAAAAATATATATTAAACACATCTTTTCAACAATAAGGTTTAACTCGAACATTTCAGTCGTTACATTCGGCTGCTATACCATGGCTACATCGAAAGAGTGGGAGAGTTCGCTCATGAGGTGGGATTGAAATATTATCATAAGTTGGCGTGTCCCGTCGCCACCTCTCTCTGCCACCGAGGATATTTCATTTTGGCTTTATATTGGTATCGCTGGAAAGGTGATAGTTCTAGCTATATATAGACTACAATAGATGTTCTAATACTAGTGTATGATAATTTATACTAAGATGATGTTGATGATGGATGGCGGAGAAGCATCAAAAAGCAATTTTAAAGAGAAAACATAACTTTTGTTTGACGGAACCGGGCTCAAACCTGCGACCTCCAGCATCTCCAGCTCACGCAAACATGCTCTACGAAACCAGTGGACCGAGGCGGTCTATTTGTTCTAAGAGATTTGCTTAGTTTGAAGAGTATTATCAACTTTTTCTGTGTTAGTCGTTTAAATTACATCCAATTTCCTATCGCTCCTTTAATCAAGGCTTTATTTGAATCTTAAGCGGATTTTAAGCATATCAGCAGTAATCTTACCATTATCAAAATAATCCCTGCATCTGATTATTCATCATAGCCTGTTAAAAAAATGTTCAAGGGGAGACAAGAGGGAATTATTCAAATATATGACCCGTTTTAAAACAAAATACATACTTTTTAAAAAAAACTAATTCCCGGTGCATAGGATAAAAATGCTGTTTTGTGAATCATATCTCATAAAAATCCAAATTATTAAAGGATTGGTTCATTTAAAACTACCTATTACATAAAAAAAAAATAACAAGAACCATACAAAAATACTGGATGGTCCATTAGAACAGACCACATTGATCACCAACTCCAAACTCATACGAAAAAAACCCGAAAGTTAATAAATCAAAAGAAGGCAACCGACAATGAACAACACATTGTCTAAATAACTCGTCTTGAAACGGGCACATATAAAGCTTGAGTTAATCCAACTTTACATACTTGTATACGCACAAACCTTTGGTTTGCCAAATTCATTTAACGAATTTGGCCGCCAACTGAATTATGTTACCCTTCCGGAGCACCTGAGATCCCGCTCAGGTTTTCGTTGTGGTTCATTTTTATCAGTCTGTAGACTCTGTCATGATTTGAGTACTGATCTCTTTCATTTGGTCTTTTGGTCTTTTTTATGCCCCACCTACGATAGTAGAGGGGCATTATGTTTTCTGGTCTGTGCGTCCGTCCGTCCGTCCGTCCGTCCGTCCGTCCTTCCGTCCGTTCGTTCAGGTTAAAGTTTTTGGTCAAGGTAGTTTTTAAGGAAGTTGAAGTCCAATCAACTTCAAACTTAGTACACATGTTCCCTATGATATGATCTTTCTAATTTAATTACCAAATTAGACTTTTGACCCCAATTTCACAGTCCACTGAACATAGAAAATAATAGTGCAAGTTTCAGGTTAAAGTTTTTTGGTCAAGGTAGTTTTTGATGAAGTTGAAGTCCAATCAATTTCAAACTTAGTACACATGTTCCCTATGATATGATCTTTCTTATTTATTTGCCAAATTAGAGTTTTGACCCCAATTTCACGGTCTACTGAACATACAAAATGATAATGCGAGTGGGGCATCCGTGTACTATGGACACATTCTTGTTTCTGTTGAAGCCAGAGCGTTGTTTGTTTATTTTCGATTGATGAGTTTGAATTTGACTTTGTTATCTATTGCCTCTCTTTTACCATAACATATCTTAAGACCGGGACACTTAGTGATAACTTCTAGCCTATGGCGCTTTCATACTATTTTGACTAAGCACTTCGAATTCTGGGTGCATCTGCCACAATATTGTTCGTAATGAATACGAAAAAGAGATGGGAATGTTTTCTAATTTGCAAACTCAAAACATATCCTTCATGTAAAGCAAATTTCGGTTTCGAAACCGATTTGAATTTATTTAGACAAATTGGGAAAACTGAGAAATTGATATAGACAAATTGAGCAAATTGAGAAATTCTGAGTATATATATATCAAATATTTGATGTATGTACCAAGGTCTTCACCGACTGAACACAACCTACTGTTATACAAATGATGTTGAAGATGAACCGATGAATAATGTATGTATACATTGTTGTTACTTTACATCTATTTATAACTAGGCATTCATTTTTCTTATATAAATAAGACCGTTAGTTTTCTCGTTTGAATTGTTTTACATGGTCTTATCGGGGCCATTTATAGCTGACTATGCGGTATGGGCTTTGCTCATTGTACGGTGACCTATAGTTGTTAATGTCTGTGTCATTTTGGTCTCTTGTGGACAGTTGTCTCATTGGCAATTATATCACATCTTCTCAAGTTTTATATTATCGGCAAACTGTCTTTGTGAGGGTAATACACAGTTTTCCTCTGTAAAATATCAATGTAATACCGTAGTCTCGCACCAAGGTATAACTGCTTACTGAGAACTTGTTGTTTTTGGAAAACCCATTATATAAATTTCACGGACGCCGGGAAGAACTTGCTCCTTTCAATGTATGAGAGTTCTATATTTTTTTCCTTTAATCAAATACAAGATACTTGATAATTCTTAAGAATGTGTCAACTTAAAATACTTGGACCTCGGATTATTAGTTACATTTGCAGGCTAGTGACCTAATCCTATATATGGGGCCACGACGGTAAATTCTGAAATGGGATGAGACCTGTAGAAGCTATATATGCTGATATTATCTGGAATTTTAAACGGTATCAGTTGGAGTATTCCTTTTAGCGTACAACATTGCCTTATGGTTCCATATATTGATTTTTTTTGTTGCGTCCAGTGGCCAATATCGATCTAACTTTGCCGACAATCCGACATGCATTTTCATGGTTCAACCCATATATATCACGAGAAAGCTTATCTATATAGCTAAATTATGAAAATATAACAAAATTACTAGTCTTTTTTCCAATCCCCTTTATGTGATTAAGATTTGTATATGAAAAAAACGCTTATACAATTTTATTACAAAAATCTTCCCAAAGTATGTCACGGAATTACTTACACGTTGGTTCGGAATAGTTTTAAAATTATAATATTCCCTTTCGGAAAGTGTCGTGTACTATTAAAAAGTCTAGAATGTTGATATGTTCCGAGTGCAAACATCATGATGAGGATGAAAGTTAAGAAAAAGCTGCTGATAATTTGTGCAATTTGCTTTATCTGCATAATTATTGGAATCAAAACTATGTGTAAGTGAAAAGTGATGTATTTCTCACATTCTTCTTCTTACCTGAATACTTTCACCATATGTAGGGGCTTCGGAATTTTATTTTTTAGATATGGAACTCTAGCTATATATATATAGGAACACAATAAAACAATAAAGTAATACAAATCACAACCAGCTACTGGGGAACAGTTGGACCCTAGCTCACAGTCACAGACAAGATCAAGATGTTTTATAGATTAGTACATGTACCCACAGGTATTTGGGGAATGGATCCCCCTTTTTTGGACCTCACTAAAAAAAAATTGTTTGGTGTTTTTTTTTATATATTTACAATTTTCTACAATGTATAGACATACAATGTACATTGTATATCAAGTCTCAACAATCCATTACTAGTCGATTACAATACCTTTTTTACTATCCATACAAGCCCCAAGTGAAAAAAGAAGCTTTCACTTGGGGCTCGTATGGATAGTAAAAAAGGTATTGTAATCGACTAGTAATGGATCCATGCCCAAAAGGAAGCAAGTTAACTCGTACCACCGAAAACTGGTACCACGTTAACTCATACCAAAAAAGTTAACTCGTACCAACGTAAACTCGTACCACTGGGAAGTCGTACCATTAAAAATATATTAAAAAATATGAATGTTTTAAGTTTTTTTTTGTAAACTTATTAATAAAAATAAAGTTGAATTACTTGACTTTTATACTGGATTTTAAGGAAAGCTTAGACAAAAATATGAATGTTTTTTTTAAGCTTTATTTTTTAAACTGATCTTTCAGACTAGTTTTAATCCAGAAGAAAGTAAAGAAACATTGCTTTAACTGTACCTTAAGTTGAATATCTATATCCAAATTAAATTAATGAAAGCTGTAATCCATGATCACAAATTGAATGCTATGTTTACAATTGTTGAAAGCCATGTGCTTTATGGCGGGAAAATTCGGGAAACCCCTTAACAGGAAACAGTTAGTCATTTCATTGTTATTTATAGACAGTAAGAATTTCATTTTGGAAATAATTTTGATTACCCGTGTTAACTGCTAAGATTTATTCATGAAAAATAAATATTTTCTTGGGGTGAAACTTAAAATACTCTAATAATATTACAAATATAAAGTAAACCAGTCTGAAGTATTTTCTATCCAGGACCAATAGACAAGGAACATTACGGCTACAAATTAGTCATTGTACTTTCAAATTATATATATTTTACAGACTTAAGAGGTATTGAGTGAAAGTTAAGTATATATTCATCATTTAACACCATTTAAATGCATTTAGATAAGTTGGTTCGAGTTAGCAGTGGAACGAGTTTGCATTGGTACGAGTTTTTTTTAGTGGTACCAGTTGACGTTGGTACGAGTTAACAATGGTACGGGATAACTATAATTCGCCCAAAATACCTGTGCATGTACCATATATTCTTGATCGATTTTTGATAGCTTTATGTCCAATAGCAATTATTTCTTATATGTTAAATGTATTCAGCAGGTTGGGCACAGTAGTCTTAAGTAGTTACTACTATAATCACTAGCTAATCAACACTGAGGTAGTGAGTTTGAACCCCGCTCGTGCGGGTGCACTTGACTCCAATCTTAATTGACTAGGATTGTCAGTTTTCCTATTGAAGGTCAGTGGTTTTCTCCCAGCACTCCGGCTTCCTCCACCGATGAAAACTAGCTGCAACAAAATAGCCTAAATGCAGTGCTTAACGTGGCATTAAAACACCAAAAATCAATATCAATCAAGTCAGGTAAAGTGGGATATTCCCTGTTTTTAGAGTACACCCCAGTTTTCCGGTGTTACAAAAACCCAACCCTTTTTCAATTTATTGCATGATATCTACAAAAGCGCAGCTTCTAGCATGTATGTCTGTGTCATTTTGGTCTCTTGTGGACAGTTGTCTCATTGGCAATCATACTACATCTTCTTTGTTATATATGTGATACAATGTAGCAATGTTTAATGATTTTTTTTTTATTGTTTCCTGTTTACAAACATACCAAGGCAATTTATTCATAACTTTTATTTACTCAGGGAGATCTAGAGTATGGCTTATAAATAATAACATGTACTATGTTATTTTTAAAAGAGATCTCTCTTAATATATATTCCTTGCAAGTTACATGTATGTCTCAATATTTGAATGTCAATAACAATAAAATCTTTTACCGATATCTTTTTTTTTTTAGAATTTCACAGATCAAACAACCGCCATCATGGCCATCTACAATTGCAACTTGAGACAAGCTGTGCACTTTTGATCTTCATTGCAAAAAAATTATTATAGCTACATAAGAATAAAAAAATGTACATAAGAAATATTGATTATAAAGGCATAAATTTTCAATCAATCATATTTCGATAACATATGTTTACAATGTACAGTTTTTCTTCAAACAATATCAAGTTTGAAATAGCTACATGTACATTGTACATGTAGGCTATTTTATTGCAATTTTTTATTTTTCTTATTTTCATCATTATGAACATAAATGTAACTTACAATGTATAAGCTACTGAATAAAAAGAAATGAGGTTCCAAATTGTGTTGGTCTTACAATGTCTTGATATGGATATGTCTGAAAAAGTGCTGAATTACATTTTTGTACTTTTGAACAAGGTGCCCAAGGCCACGGTTTTTTAATTTGTTGGTTTACGGATTTTCTCCATGAAAAAGTCGGGTCGGTCGGTCGGAAAAAAAAAGAAAAAAAAGATCTTTCAAGACAGAAAACTGATATGCAAAATAAAAATATATTTCACCTTTCTAATATATGTTTGTCATACTATTTTTTCATCGTTCTTAAATTTTAGTTTGTAAATAGTTTTCCGGTGTTACAAAAACCCAACCCTTTTTCAATTTATTGCATGATATCTACAAAAGCGCAGCTTCTAGCATGTATGTCTGTGTCATTTTGGTCTCTTGTGGACAGTTGTCTCATTGGCAATCATACTACATCTTCTTTGTTATATATGTGATACAATGTAGCAATGTTTAATGATTTTTTTTTTTATTGTTTCCTGTTTACAAACATACCAAGGCAATTTATTCATAACTTTTATTTACTCAGGGAGATCTAGAGTATGGCTTATAAATAATAACATGTACTATGTTATTTTTAAAAGAGATCTCTCTTAATATATATTCCTTGCAAGTTACATGTATGTCTCAATATTTGAATGTCAATAACAATAAAATCTTTTACCGATATCTTTTTTTTTTTAGAATTTCACAGATCAAACAACCGCCATCATGGCCATCTACAATTGCAACTTGAGACAAGCTGTGCACTTTTGATCTTCATTGCAAAAAAATTATTATAGCTACATAAGAATAAAAAAATGTACATAAGAAATATTGATTATAAAGGCATAAATTTTCAATCAATCATATTTCGATAACATATGTTTACAATGTACAGTTTTTCTTCAAACAATATCAAGTTTGAAATAGCTACATGTACATTGTACATGTAGGCTATTTTATTGCAATTTTTTATTTTTCTTATTTTCATCATTATGAACATAAATGTAACTTACAATGTATAAGCTACTGAATAAAAAGAAATGAGGTTCCAAATTGTGTTGGTCTTACAATGTCTTGATATGGATATGTCTGAAAAAGTGCTGAATTACATTTTTGTACTTTTGAACAAGGTGCCCATTGAAATGTCTTGGTGCTGATCTGAAGTGTCTTTTACCAGATGAAGGATAACAAAATTTGAACTGCCTTTTAAGGGGACTCGCGGGTCTAAATCAAATTTTTTATTTAATATAAGATTTCGCCAATTTTTTCTATAAATGAACTTTATCTTACACCTAATAGAAAAACAAAATAAAAAAGGGGGGTCACCGATCATTTACGCTCACAATCTGACTTCGAAAGAAGCATACATTTTTGTAAAGGTACTTTTTTTCTGTTGAACTAATAGGAGAAAAAGAGGTAATATCGAAATAAAAAACGAATTTAATTACAGAAATCGCTTAAATTTTACAATTATTTAGTTAATGTATAGCTTATTTGAAAACAATAATAAAAAATATAGGTCACCGATGAGTAAAAAAAGATATTTCAATTTTAATGACAAAAAATAGCATTTTTGCACCAAAGGGAGATAATTTGGAGCTTTTTTCATGATAGAAACATTTTCAAAGTCACCTGGGGCCAACACGAATTGATTTTTTTGGAATAATTTTTGTACCACATGATAAAGTAACAACTACTAAAGGTAATAAATAAAATTTGTAATGAAAAATTAAAGTTTATTTTTTTTCTGAAAATCTTATACCTGCGAGCCTCCTTAAGAGGGAAGGAGGATTGATTTTTATTGAAGTTTAACTTTTGTTGTTCTGAATTTTGTTTAACTATACATGTACAAATGATGTACATGTATATATATTACATCAAATTTAACAATGTTTAAGATTAGAGATAATTTGCTTTTCATACAAATGCTGACCTACTTTGAATGAATTTACTGAAAAAAGTATTTTTCAGAAAATAAAAAAGAACATCACAACAAGCTATATTTGCTGTATTTTTGACTTAACTTGTTCATTGAAATATATATTTCAGACAACTGGGTCCATATTGAGGTAGTAAAAGATTTGACGTATGATTCACCACATCAGAATTTAATAAAAACATTTCTTCGTCCAATGGAATATTGTAATTCTTTCCATCATATAAACAGTGGTGAAGAAGGTTAGTAATTATTTTGTCTTTTCTGTTTCATTTTCAAAATATATAATTAGTATATAAACAAGGAATTATTTGAATCCAGAATAATTTTGAATTCTGGAAAATTGATCAAAAATGTATGATGAAAGAGGGACGAAAGATACCAAAGGGACAGTCAAACTCATAAATCTAAAATAAACTGACAACGCCATGGCTAAAAATGAAAAAGACAAACAGACAAACAATAGTACACATGACACAACATAGAAAACTAAAGAATAAACAACACGAACCCGGTGCGGACGAAACTCCAACCGGCAAACGATTATACTGATACAATCTTTTATGCATGTTGATTGTTACATATTTACGTGACTCCTCGTCGAGTACAATTTATTGATAGGCCTGGCTCAGATCTAACTTGGAAAAAGCTTGTCCCCCACTTTATGTTGCATAGAGATAATCGGTTTTAGGGATCAGATAATTGTCAAGTTTAGACACCTGGTTAATAGTTACTTTGTAGTCCCCACAAATCCTTACTGAATTGCCCGGTTTTATTATTGGCACTATGGGAGCAGCCCATTCGGAAATTTCAACCTTTTCGATATTGCCACCTTTTTCCAATCTATCAAGTTCTTTTTCATTTTTATACGACCGCAAAATTTGAAAAAATTTTCGTCGTATATTGCTATCACGTTGGCGTTGTCGTCGTCGTCCGAATACTTTTAGTTTTCGCACTCTAACTTTAGTAAAAGTGAATGGAAATCTATGAAATTTTAACCCAAGGTTTATGACCACAAAAGGAAGGTTGGTATTGATTTTGGGAGTTTTGGTCCCAACATTTTAGGAATTAGGGGCCAAAAAGGGCCCAAATAAGCATTTTCTTGGTTTTCGCACTATAACTTTAGTTTAAGTTAATAGAAATCTATGAAATTTTGACACAAGGTTTATGACCACAAAAGAACGGTTGAGATTGATTTTGGGAGTTTGGGTTTCAACAGTTAAGGAATTAGGGGCCAAAAAAGGGCCCAAATAAGCATTATTCTTGGTTTTCGCACAATAACTTTAGTTTAAGGAAATAGAAATCAATGAAATTTAAACACAATGTTAATGACTACAAAAGGAAGGTTGGTATTGATTTTGGGAGTTTAGGTCCCAACAGTTTAGGAATTAGGGGCCAAAAGGGACCCAAATAAGCATTTTTCTTGGTTTTCGCACCATAACGTAAGTATAAGTAAATAGAAATCTATGAAATTTAAACACAAGGTTTATGACCATAAAAGGAAGGTTGGTATTGATTTTGGGAGTTTTGGTCCCAACATAATAAGGGGCCCAAAGGGCCCAAAATTAAACTTTGTTTGATTTCATCAAAATTGAATAATTGGGGTTCTTTGATATGCCGAATCTAACTGTCATGACTGTGTATGTAGATTCTTAACTTTTGGTCCCGTTTTCAAATTGGTCTACATTAAGGTCCAAAGGGTCCAAAATTAAACTTAGTTTG
The DNA here is from genome assembly GCF_963676685.1 of Mytilus edulis. Lineage (NCBI taxonomy): Eukaryota > Metazoa > Mollusca > Bivalvia > Mytilida > Mytilidae > Mytilus > Mytilus edulis. Next base: position 49,460,015 of record NC_092356.1, on the reverse strand, counting down.
ATTTTGACAAAAAATGAATCAGTTAGGTTCTTTGATATGCTGAATCTAAAAATGTACTTAGATTCTTGATTATTGGCCCAGTTTTCAAGTTGGTCCAAATCGGGGTCCAAAATTAAACTTTGTTTGATTTCATCAAAAATTGAATAAATGGGGTTCTTTGATATACCAAATCTAACTGTGTATGTAGATTCTTCATTTTTGGTCCTGTTTTCAAATTGGTCTACAGTCCAAAATTAAACTTAGTCTGATTTTAACAAAAATTGAAATCTTTGGGTTCTTTGATATGCTGAATCCAAAAATGTACTTAGATTTTTTATTATGGGCCCAGTTTTCAAGTTGGTCCAAATCAGGATCTAAAATTATTATATTAAGTATTGTGCAATAGCAAGTCTTTTCAATTGCACAGTATTGCGCAATGGCAAGAAATATCTAATTGCACAATATTGTGAAATAGCAATTTTTTTTTTAATTAGAGTTATCTTTCTTTGTCCAGAATCAACTTAAATCTTTGTTATATACAATATACAATGTATATTCACTTTTTACTACCAACTGATAAATTAAAATAATCTTTACCATTCAGTGATAATATTCTTAATATTTTATGATGTATTTAAATGAGTAGTTATTGTTGCAAACTCCATTAGAAATTTTAATTGAGATTAGTTTTGGAATAAGGGAAAGGGGGATGTGATTAAAAAAATTGGGTTCAATTTTTCTCATTTGAAATTTCATAAATAAAAAAGAAAATTTCTTCAAACATTTTTTTGAGAGGATTAATATTCAACAGCATAGTGAATTGCTCTAAGAGAAAACAAAAATTTTAAGTTCATTAGAACACATTCATTCTGTGTCAGAAACCTATGCTGTGTCAACTATTTAATCACAATCCAAATTTAGAGCTGAATCCAGCTTGAATGTTGTGTCCATACTTGCCCCAACCGTTCAGGGTTCAACCTCTGCGGTCGTATAAAGCTACGCCCTGCGGAGCATCTGGTTTTCTTTGAGTGCGTACGGCACTGGCCTTGCTTTGAAATATTTAGGTGTATCGTCTTTATCTACATAAATCCTTACTTTAGTCCCCTTTAATGTGCCTAGTCCTTCTTTAAATACTTGAGGGTACTTATGTAACAAGTCTTGTAACTCCTTGTCCTTTTCCGGTTCCTGATTGTGTGACAATTGCTCAATTTTGAATATTGATTTCCAGCAAGTTGAGTTGTAGTTTATGAAGCCAATCACGCCCCATTAAACTCGGTCCCGTTCCCTTAACCGCGGTGATCGGTAAATCCACACTTTGACTTTTGTATATAACGGTAACAATCCGTTTTCCTAACACATCAATTTTCTCTCCTGTGTATGTACGCAAACTACACAGTGATTTTTCGAATGAATTGTCACTTTCAAATACTTGTTTACATGTCTCCTGACTTATCACTGAAACTGATGCACCTGTATCGATTTCCATATTTATTTCAGTGTTGTTGAGTTTAACGGACACTAGATACGGTTTCCTTTTTGTATCTTCCCATTGATACATTCCTGAACTTACAGATCGTGTGCGTTCTTAGCTGCCGTTTCCTTTGCTGTTGCAACTTCCATTGCTTTTTTGAATATCAATCCATGTTCAGCTAACAAACGTCTCTGAATATGGTCTTCTTTTATTCCACAGACAGGTATATCTCTCGATATATCATCAAGAGTAGCTTTGTAATCACAATGTTCAGATATCTGTCTAAGATCTGCTACAAACTGGCTCATCGATTCGTTTGGCTGTCTCAATCTACTGGTAAACTTGCACCTCTGTACTATAGATGACGGTTTTGGATTTTGGTGATCCGTCACTAACTTAACAATGTCATCATAAGTCTTTTCCCCTGGCTTTTGCGGAGTACGGTACTTAAATTCCTCGTAAATTTATGTCTTTTTGCCACAGGCACTTAAAAGAATTGCTTGTTGCTTTTCCATACTTTCAATGTTATTTGCAATAAATTAATGGTTAAGTCTTTCGGTACATTGTTTCCAATCTTCTGAAATGTCATCAAATTTAATAGTCAATACGTCCATAATTTGTTGGAATTATTATAGGTGGTGCAGCTTCGTCTCCCATTGTTATGTTCACAATGTATTCACTAAATCGAAAAAAGTTTTAAATCCTCGTCGCCAATTTATGTGGCAACTTATGCTACATACAGAGGCGGATTTAGGGGGGGGGGGGGCAGGGTCCTTCCTTTTGAGAAAAAAAATTTGGTTGATTATATAGGGAATCACTGAAGCGTGAAGGGATTGGGCCCCTCTTAAGCAGCCAGTGGGCCCCTCTTAGGCAGCCAGTGGGTCCCTCTTAGGCAGCCAGTGGGCCCCCACTTATGAAAAATTCTAGATCCACCACTGACATATATATAAAAAGTAGAATCCAAGTAAATACTAATATTTATTATACAACTCAAACGATCGAACTACAGTTACAGAATGATTATAATTCTAATAAAAGCCTTATTAATCTATGTGCAGATAATGAACCCGTGTGTGGTCGAAATGATAGATACATAGAAACTGTCACAGTATCAATTATCAGCGGATGTAACTGTTTATATTAATGTCACTACAATATTATTGGACAATAAAACCCTACAGTGACCTATAATTGTTTATATTTTTGTCCTTTGGTATATCAATGATTTTCTCATGAGCAGTCCTACATGTGTCATTGCTTATATACTTTGATTTATATACAAATGTAACAAATACAAAATCAATTTTTATGCCCAACCGACAATAGTGGGGCATAATGTTTTCCATTTATTGAAATTGAAGTTAAATCAACTTGAAACTTAGTACACATGTTCTCTATGATATGATCTTTCCAATTTAATGTCAAATTTGAGTTTTTACCCCAATTTCACGGTCCACTGAACATAGAAATGGATACATGTAGTGTGAGTGGGGCATTCTTGTACTATTGCATACTCTTGTTATTCATATAGTTAACTGTGGTACAAGTCAATGTAATTATTTCATTATATTTCAGGTGATAGTAACATATCTGGATACTCCTTAGAACTAGTTCACATGGTTATGCGTCATGGTGCTCGAACTGGTATGCATAGTTTACCTGGAATACAAGTTCCAACTTTAAGTTGTAAAATAGAATCAAAGTTCGAAAATATCTCTCGTTTTCTAGATAGAACAAGACAAAAATGGATAAATCGAAAAAACTTTGGATTTGACAGTTCACTTTATCCCAATAAGAACAAATGCCAAGGATCCGATTTGACGCCATTTGGAATGAAACAACACATTACGACTGGTCGCTACCTTCAAAGGAAATATGGAGGTCTTTTTAATATTACTCAGTTATATGTTCGCAGTACAGGGTATTCTAGAACTTACCAGAGTGCAGTGGCTGTTCTGCTTGGGTTATTGAACCACACATATCTGCCTCTTGTCAGAATAAATAGATCTGGAGAAGCATCGTTTTGTAGTCCCAGTTTGTTTTCAGGGTCCTGCCACTGTCCAGGAGCAGATAAATTAATAAGAAAAGCTAAGAATGAAGCAGACAAAGTAGAAAGAGAGGATATTGATAAAAAATTGCTGATAAATAGATTAAAGGGAGTATTAGAAACTGAAATACCTGTTGGCCTTTCAGTATTTTCTCTAATTGATGTTTTCATGACATTTGCTTGCCATGGGATACCGCTGCCTTGTTCACAGAATCAACGGAAGTGTGTAAATCAGTCACATTTAGATTTGATTTTCAAGATACAAGATCGTGTAGGAAAACAAATGGTATTTGAAAATAGAAACTATATACAATTTGCTCATTTATATCTGCATCCATTATTAGAAGAAATGGCAGATAGAATGAAAAAGGTAGCGAGACGTAAACCAGTGGAATCTTTTGTTTTATACTCTGGTCATGATGTGACCATAACACCACTTGCAACTGTTTTAGGAATTCATAATGGAAAATGGCCACCATTTGCCTCAAGGATAGTCATAGAATTATATAAAAAGACTGAAAATAAAATGCATTATTTTATCAAAGTATTTTTTAATGGAGAAGATGTGACTTCAAAAGCATCATTTTGTAAAAATAAAACTTTAAAAGGATTCTGCAAATTAAAATATTTTCTTGATTTTGTAAATAATCATTTACATGATAATGGACTTGATTCATATGATGAAGGCTGTGGCATCCCTAATCTTTAAAAAAAAAAAAAAAAAAAAAAAAAAAAAACTGTTCAAAAATATATTTATATTCACTGTGCAATAAAATTTCTTAAAAAAATGTATAAAGAAGGGACATTTTATTTTTTACCTTGAGTGGGGTATACTTAGATAAAAATGTATTAATTTTTGAATTATTCCCAGTCGCATATTTATTACAATTTTTTTATGGTCATTTTTTCACCCATTTATTTTTATTGTATTTTTTAATTAATTAAATACATATATATGAATGACAAAAGAAAAATATCTGATTTATTTTAGTATATCTTTGTTAAAGCATACATAACAAATTTTGATAAAACTTTGAATTTGATAGTTTCCAACTTTAAATAGAATCAAGTGTCAAGGAGAATTTAATTCTGTAAAAAAAAAATCTATCTTGTAAACTACATTCAGATCCTTATCCATATAATGCTGTTGTCATGGTCTGACCTTAAATAGCAACTATATAACTTCAATATAATCATATTTCAAGAATAGAGACAACATTGTTGAAAGTTTTCAGTTATACAGATATTCTTTAAAAATGGGACTTGGTCATGTTGGAGGCCTAGTGGTCTTAGTAGTCCAACTAAAATATGTGTATCCCTAGCCTGCCAACCCTGAGGTTGTGAGTTGGAATCCCACACATGTCAAGTGTGGTTAACTCCAATTTCTATTTAGTATTATTGACAGCATTGTCAGTTATTTTCTTTAACAGGCACTTGACTTCTTCCGACGATTAAAAACTGACAACCATGCATTAGCCAAATATTGCTGAAAGTGACTTTAATCACCAACCAATCAATCAATTAATTTATCTTATTTAAAATATTTTGCATGAACTAGTCTTATAATCATGAGGTTATCCATATGTAATGTTAAGCTAAGAGATTATGCATTTCTAGTGTGAAAACTTTTTTGTACGGGAGCACTTGCACGTTTCACGTGGCTCGGTACTTATACATCTCGTCAATGTGTTTGTATTGGCTTTCATTTTTTTGTGGTTTGTTTTGTATTTGCGACTTTTTGTATTTCTTTTGTTCTTATAACGTGACTCTGTACTTTAAAAGATCCCGTCAGTATGATATTGTTCTATTATATGTCATTATGATATATTTCTATTATGAATTACAATATATGTTGAACCACAAACGTCAAAATCATTCAATCGCGTAGTGGTATTAACTATTTTTGGATTCTTATAAATTCTATATATAACTTTTGGACTAGTTTAAATCTCGGTCTATTTCTTAAATTTATTCTTACATACTTTTGATTTTTTAACCCTGTATGCTAACATTCCCATGAAAATTTTAAAATTGTTTGTACGCACATTGAACGACAAATTTATGTGACGTATAAAATTTTCTGACGTCAGACACTCAATAAATGTGTTTGTAGATAGTAGATGTTTTTGTGTTCTGTTAAATTGTTCCTTTTAAAATTGTTAAACGATGATGACTGATGTACCCATATTTTGACTATTATATTTATTGTGTCTGTTTATTTAACGCATCAATGTAAAAATATCGGAAATTGATGAGACTGTCATTACAAAAGTGAGAGGGTTAGCGCTATAGAACCAGGTTTAATCCACCATTTTCTACATTTGAAAATGCCTGTACCAAGTCAGGAATATGACAGTTCTTGTCCATTCGTTTTTGATGCGTTTTGTTATTTGATTTTGCCATGTGATTATGGACTTTCCCAATTGATCTTCCTCTAAGTTCAGTATTTTTGTGATTTTACTTTTTGCAAGTGTAAAAATCTTGTAGTAAAGTTTAAGTGGGAAAACCTTATGAAATAAAGTCTTAAAATTAGTATAAAAATTTTGTGGTTATGAATTACTAGGGTGAAAACTTGTGGTTATGAATTGCTATTATGAAACCTTGTGATAATGAAGTGCTAGTGTGAAACCTTGAGGTAATGAAGTGCTAGTGTGAAACCTTGAGGTAATGAAGTGCTAGTGTGAAACCTTGTGTTATTTAAGTGCTAGTGTGAAGATCTTGTGTTATTTAAGTGCTAGTGTGAAAATATTGTGTTATTTAAGTGCTAGTGTGCAAACCTTGTGTTAAAGAAGTACTTATGTTCTAACATGTATCTACATGTAGTGAACCCTGTTGGACTTTTGTGCTGATATGAAATATAATGCATTTGGTAATGTTTTGAAAATTAACTGTTCATAATATATTCATATTATTTTACACTTTTTTTATAAATGAATGGATTTGGCCTTGACTTATTGTTTTGATTCATATGTGTATTAACACAATGTGTGTATCAAGGGGTAATAAATTATATATTTTGTATCTTTGAAAACTGCTGTACATGTAAAACCAAACAAAGTTGGAAATATTTGTGATATGTGATGTAAATGTAGTGTTTTGTACTTCCTAAATTTGTCCTTGAAACAATTATTTTTTTCCACAGAAAACATTTTTTTTTTAGATAATAACCCAATTTAAGACTTATCAATCTGTATATTACACACTCACCCATATGCTCAGGCGAAATACTGCCCACATATTTTAAAAACTGTTTGCCTCAACACCTGCCCAATTGTACTGTGATTTCTATTGATATCATGACTTAGAGCTGATAAGGGGTCTGATATGAAAAATGTCATGTTATAATATATATGTACATTTTTGTACCAATAAACTCATCATATATAGATACCAGGACTAAATTTAGAATATACGCCAGACGCGTGTTTCGTCTACAAAAGACTCAATCTAATACAAAAGCTACAAAAGGTAATTTATTAATGTCAATTATTTGGAAATAAAGATGAAATTCATGTAATTGGTTGTTACAATTGCATCACAAAGTATTGAGTTTTTCAGATTTGTATATTAAGATACATGTATTTTAACAGTGCAATATCACTTTACCATGTGTTTTTTTCAGTCTTCCTTTGAAATATTGTTGAACATATGACTCTTTCTAAACAAATCAAAATGCATAAGGGTATTTGACATAATGATATTACATTGTGCATGAAGTATAAGAGAAATAAGTTTTTGATGATTTAAGAGATTTATAATAAGTCATTTATTTACTATAGGTTTATTTTATCATATTTTTCAGATTGAATATGTTATCTATTTTATAATTATTTGCATTGTTGATCATTGTTTATTTTATTTAAAATGTTTATTTTGTGTTATTGTTGATAAAAAGTGTCTTGCATTGATTTTAAATCAATAAAACATTTGAATTTGTAACACAGGTTTTTTCTTTTTGAATCAAGACTGATTCAAAATTTAGGAATAATGGTGCTGTGTTTGAGGAATTACAGCAGTCAATACTGGATTTCACAGTTACAAATGCTGTTTTATATATTGTGTAGTGTGGGGTCAGTGAATAATATTAATTGCCAAAAAACGAATCCAATATTGACTGTGGTCACACATGAAACAACACCTGGAAAACCTTAAAAATGGGAATTTGAAGGTTTCCACAAATAAAATTAAGTATAGAAATGGGAAATGTGTCAAAGAGACAACAACCCAAACAAAGAACAGAAAACATCAGAAGGCCACCAATGGGTTTCAACACAGCAAAAATCGTAGCTTCAGCTGGCCCTAAACAAAAATGTGTTCTAGTTCGGTGATAAAAAAACATCATACTAAACTCCAAAACATTTTATTTAGAACTGATTGATATCAAACATAAATATATGATCCTGAGCCACTTTTAGAAATGTAGTCTTATTTTCTTCACATAATGGTTATCATAGCATTCCTTAGAATATGAAGAACAATTGGCAAAGTATATATCTAACTCTTAATTTTGAAGTGTTTTGGGTGTGTTGATGAAAATATATGTTGCAAAAAATGGGAAAAAAAACACATAATTAAAAGATGCCAAATGGTATAAAAATCCAAACAGTTAAAAAAAAACACATACAGCAAAAAAAAACCAAATGAAAAATGTTATAGTTTAGAATGCCAAATGGTATTAAAAATACCAGTCTGCTTGTACAGTCAGCCGGCCTGTGGGTTAGCTGGACGTTAAGGTACTAGTTCACCAAGACAAATGCTGGTAGTGGATCACCTATCTTTTCCTTTTGGAGAACCAGTTTTTAATGAGCCCACGATTAGACTTTGGGGGGCTTAAAATTTAACTGAAATAAAATCGAAAAAACATATGGAAACAGTCTTTATCATGTTTCTGTACAATTTAAAAATAATGTCATAAAAAGTTAAATTATCCCCTTTGAACCCTATTCCCAAATGGATAAAATAAATACATCAAATTCCCTTTTTTCCCGTGTTTTGACCTAGCCAATGTGCTTAGTCAAAACCGCATGGCGAGGATCAGACTGAGCCACCATGATTAGGCTTAGTCAGACTGAGCTTCCTCACTTAGTTCGTAAAAGTAATAGCAGATACTTCATACATATGGTAGGGGACATTACTATACCTAAAAGGAAGGTATACATCTGTGAACCCTAAACAGAGATAGAGACTTAACTTCGCCAAAGTATCCAACTATACCTATTTGTCTTGACTTAAGTCAATAGTTAATCATGTTTGAATTGTTTTACATTGTCATTTCGGGGCCTTTTATGGCTGACTATACGGTATGGGCTTTGCTCATTGTTGAAGGCCGTACGGTGACCTATAGTTGTTAATTTCTGTGTCATTTTGGTCTCTTGTGGACGGTTGTCTCATTGGCAATCATACCACATCTTCTTTTTTATATTATGCGTCATATTGCATACAACTTTAAAATATACAGATTGTACTTACGTATCCTATCCTACCACATACTCTTCTACCTTCTTTCTTCAAGCAAAGCAATGAGACATAAACAAACAGGTCTTCTCTGCAAAGTCATTTACAACAGACAATCTATGTAATATTTGCAGTCAACCATGGAAATAAGGTCAAGTGCAATAAAAAATACTTCTATTCAGATTATTAGGCATCTGTATATACAAAATTGAATTGTCTCATCTTCTGAAATAAATCTTTTGATAAAATTTTTAACACTACCAAAGGTTATTCATGTTGCATCTTCAGTGACTTGAAAAAAACTGAAAGAGAGGTTTCTCAGCTCTCCCTCCCTTTCTCAACCTTTCATCCTTTCATAACATCCTTAATCACTTACCATTTATACGTACGCCCCTTCTGCTTTGTGTTGATCTTGATAGGTTTACGGTGATAAATCCTAGGATATTAATACACCGCTCGTGCGTCAAGTAATTTACTTAAGTTGGTCCCTGCTTACAATTTCACTAAAGGTTTTAGCTGGTTTTTCTGCTGCCTAAATTCAGTCTTTAATGGTATTTGGAATGAAACTGTATTTTAAAGTGTCTGTTTTCGTTTGAAGTCTGGGGAAATGTTGGCTGTGCATGTTCTTGATTGTTCGGGATGGGTTTTTTTCAGTTGGTCGGAAGGTAAGTTTGCTCGGCCGTGTATACTTTTACAGAAATGGATCAGTCTGTTTTTTGTTCCGCGGTCTTTTAGTGATGGTAATTGTAGTTGATCTAAAATTGCTGTCATACTTCCTAGTTCGCAGTTGTAGTTTGATGTTATAAACCTAGCCGCTCTTTTCTGTACATTTTCCAGTTGGTCTTTGAGATAAAGTTGATGTGGGTCCCAGGCAGTGCTTGCGTATACTAGGACAGGTCGTATGAGTCTTTCATATGCCTGGAGTTTACCTTCAAGTGGACATGCGGATAGATTTCTAAAATCTCATAGCCCAATTAGTCGCCCAGTTACCAAGGGTATCTATTCATTTTTTATTTCACTATAGCATACACAGTCGTCTGCTGAAGCCGTAAGGGGACACACAAAACATTAGAAAATATTTTTTTTAATTCGAGATCACGATAAAACATTACCGTTTTACCGAGATCTCGATAAAAAATATATCGTTATCTCGAGAAAACGAAATTGTTATATCGAGATCTCGATAAAAAATATATCGTTATCTCGAGAAAACGAAACTGTTATATCGAGATCTCGGATTATTATATCGTTATCTCGAGAAAACGAAACTTTAATATATCGTTATCTCGAGAAAACGAAACTGTTATATATCGTTATCTCGAGAAAACGAAACTGTTATATCGAGATCTCGGATTATTAAATCGTTATCTCGGTTAAATATATCGAGATCTCGATAAAAAATATATCGTTATCTCGAGAAAACGAAACTGTTATATCGAGATCTCGGATTATTAAATCGTTATCTCGGTTTAATATATCGAGATCTCGATAAAAAATATATCGTTATCTCGAGAAAACGAAACTGTTATATCGAGATCTCGGATTATTATATCGTTATCTCGAGAAAACGAAACTTTAATATATCGTTATCTCGAGATAACGATTTAATAATCCGAGATCTCGATATAACAGTTTCGTTTTCTCGAGATAACGATATATTAAAGTTTCGTTTTCTCGAGATAACGATATAATAATCCGAGATCTCGATATAACAGTTTCGTTTTCTCGAGATAACGTACGGAAGCGTATATTACCCTCGTTTTAATACTTATAATCCATGAAGGCGATATAACTTTTAGCGGGAAACTACTTTATTTCTCATTACTGCGATTTATTTTTTTCGACAAAATGCCTAACAAGGCATTAAGCCGATTTGTTTTTTATCGCCTTAAAAATAAATCGTTTTAAATAACGCGACATATTATCAAAACGAGAAAAAAAATTACGATTAATTTATAAGTCAATAAAAATATCATGCAATAATAATAAATTGCCTTTTTTTTCTTATTACTGCGATTTATTTTTTTCGACAAAATGCCTAACAAGGCATTTAGCCGATTTGTTTTTTATCGCCATAAAAATAAATCGTTTTAAATAACGCGACAAATTATCAAAACGAGAAAACATTTTAAGATTAATTCATAAGTCAATAAAAATATCATGCAATAATAATAAATTGCCTTTTTTTCTTCGATATATTGTTTTATAAAGCAACAAATTGTTTTAAATTAAGGCGAGCAACGGGAAAGTTTTCAGCTAAATCGAGATAAATATGGCACGATTTTAACCTGTTCATTTTCATTTTGATTTTGGAAGGACCAGGTCGCCATCACATTTGGGCATTTTATTTCAAGCAAATGGAGGTAAGATAAGAAACAATTTATTAAATGAAATCTCGCCGCGATATAACTAAAAAAATGACGGGGCAGATTAATTATTGTTCGGTTAATATAAAAAAGAAGATGTGGTGTAATTGCCAATGAGACAACTCTTCACAAGAGACCAAATGACACAGAAATTAACAACTATAATAGGTCACCGTACGACCTTTAACAATGATCAAAGCCCATACCGCAATGTTTTTGTATGTGCAATACACAGTACAAAGACGACAAATTTTATCAGTGTTTCGGCTGTTTTCTGTTCTTTAGTCAGGTTGTTGTCTCTTTGACACATTCCCAATTTCCATTCTCAGATTAAGTAAACAAAAATTTCCCTCTGATATATATAAAAAAGAAGATTTGGTGTAATTGCCAATGAGACAACTCTAAACAAGAGACCAAATGACATAGAAATTAACAACTATAGGTAACCGTACGGCCTTCAACAATGAGCAAAGCCCATACCGCATAGTCAGCTATAAAAGGCCCCGAAATAACAAATGTAAAACAATTCAAACGAGAAAACTAACGGCCAAATTAATGTACAAATAAATGAACGAAAAACAAATACATGTAACACAGCAACAAACGACAACCACTGAATTACAGGCTCCTGACTTGGGACAGGCACATACATACATAATGTGGCGGGGTTAAACATGTTAGCGGGATCCCAACCCTCCCCCTAACCTGGGACAGTGGTGAAACAGTACAACATAAGAACGAAAGAACATGACACAGAAATTACCAATTATAGGTCACCGTACGCGTACGGTACAAAACCAATACCGCATAGTCAGCTATAAAAGGCCCTAAATGACAAATGTAACACAATGAACAAAACATAAATATGTAACACAACAACAAACGACAACCACTGAATTACAGGCTCCTGACTTAGGACAGGCACATACATACATTATGTGGCGGGGTTAAACATGTTAGCGGGATCCCAACCCTCCCCCTAACCTTGGACAGTGGTGTAACAGTACAACATATAGGAACGAACTATAAAAATCAGTTGAAAAAGGCTTAACACATCAGATGGATAGAAATACATCTAACAAAAACAGAGTGGCTCAGCACTTATACATCCCAACAACAAAAAGACTATTAGTACCGATCTGAGAGTACTCGCAGTTACTGACAGCTAGTTCAAAGCCAATAACAACCCTTATTTTCCATATTTTTTTTACTATAAATACTGACATGATGTATTGTTAACTTCGTATTGAAAATAAGCTGTTTTGGTCCGCCATACCAGGAATATATATATTGACTGTTAAACTGTTCCCATGCCATACAATGTACACATACCGGCACTTGTCTCAGAAAAAAATCTGTATACCTTAAGGATGTACTTAGGTGAGGTTTTTGTGATTTGGTCAAATGTTCGGACTCCTTTTTTTCCTTAGATACAGGGTAAAATATTTTGCCCCATAACACCCACTTTTCATTTCTTAGAAATCTTCAAATAGCTTATATAAGGTCAGAAACAAAATTTAAGCAGAGTCGAGACTGTAGATTTCTTTTCTTACGATTTGAGACCCAAATAACACCAAATTAATGCTTAAAATATAAGGTAAAAGTCAGAGCAGTGGCGGATCCCGAACTTTTTATAAGATGGGGCCCACTGACTGACCTAAGAGAGGAAGTGGCGGATCCCGAACTTTTTATAAGAGGGGGCCCACTGACTGACCTAAATGGGAAGTGGCGGAATAGGTTAGGGTTCCAGGGGTTGGAACCCCCTTTTGTGTACGATCAATGCATTTGTATTAAGACATTATGTTTGGAACCTCCCCCCCCCCATTTTACTCTGGGTTGTGAACCCCCTTTTAAAAATAACTAGATCCGCCCATGGAGGGACCCACTCCAGTCATGCTTCAGTTTTCAGTGATTCCTAATATAATCAACTAAATTGGCGTACGTATATCTTTTTTATTGCATAGCAATATAATATTTCCCACAGAAAATAACCAAAAGTTAGCGTGCAATAAATTCCAATATTGCACTAGTGCAATAAATCTTCAAAAATGATTTCATCAACGACAGAATCTTAGTTTAAACCAATTTTCACTTTCAAATATTATATTGCTAAAAAATATGAGGGTTATTGCATGATTATTGGGGAATATTGTCCCTTGTACACTCACAAGCTCGTGCAATAATATTAAATTCTACTCCGGACAATTCCCCAATATTCATACAATAACCCTACATAATATAGGATTCGTTTTCTGAGACAAGTGCCTGTGCCGCCATATATACATGTCTGGATCACAGGGGCCGGTAACATACTGTTTGAAAAAAAAATGTTTACACTGATATGTAATAATACGTATTATTATACTTTACTATAGTAACCACTATAATAAAATAACCTTCACAAATAACCCCTCTTTCCCGCGGGTAACTGCGCATAGGCAGAATAACTGTTAGGGAATATGCACGTTGTCAAAATAACCCCATATTTCCCGCGGGCAACTGCGCGTATGCAAAATAACTGTGTGGGAATGAGCGCGTAGGCAAAATAACTCATTTGGTGGCAATTTGCACGACGTCCAGTTCAGTATAATAATACAGTTATGGCCTTTATAAAAGTTAATATCCAAAATTATTAAATCTCGAAAAAGATTATTTTCCCTCGGTCCTACGGACCTCGAGGAAAATAACCCTTTTCTTGATTTAATAATTTTGGATATTAAAACTTTTGATGAAGGCCATAATTGTATATTATTACATATCAGTGTAATTTTTTTTTCAAACAGTATGTTACCGGCCCCTATGATATGGATCATGTGGATGATCGTACATGGGGAGAGTCAATACAGATCGTTTCATTCCCCTTTCACCGAATATTCCTCTGTGAGTTCCATCAAATGCGCTACAGTAGATATTATGTATAATCAGGTATATTTTAGTTACTATAAGAATAACAAAATAAATAACATATGTATATAAATTGAATATCCGAATATTTTGTTTTGTGAAGGAGGGCGCACAAGAGAATATATATATATATATATATATATAGTAGTATGATTTCTGTCTTTGGGGGCCACGGGGGGTAACTTCGATTTTATTTGGTAGGAGTGTGCCATTTTTGCCATTAAAAACTGTACCCATTCTTATATAGCATACACTGAAATTGGGAAAAAACGAATGTAAGGAAAAAAATCACAGGAAAAAAGTCACATACAAAAAAATCAGGGATAAAAAGTCAGAGGAAAAAAAGTCACAACTTTATTTTGAGATATTTTGTCTGCTTTTTCTTACAAAACTTATTTTATTTAAATTTCTTTTTGATTTTATTAATAAATAAGATGTTGTTCAACTTTGTATTCTTTTGTAAAGGGAAAAATTATCTTAAACTGAATAATTATAGCTCTTTATCATTTAAGCATTGTGATAAAGATTGAACTGAATTTTCTGCAATATAAACACTTGAAACTGCTTGAGAGAGGGAATTTATTTGCATCCCAAAAAATACAGAATAAGAAAAAAAGAATCACATGTAAAGAGAATAAATAATAATACATTGTGGCCTTTACATGTAGATGATTTCCAACCTTTTGAAATGAAGAAATACAAAAATTCTATTTCAATCTTTAAACAAAACTTATACACATGTAGACAACTTCAATGGGAAAAAAAACAATTCACCTGTACAGGTAAAGTACTGATGCAGGATAACATTTACACACCTTTTAAATAAATAGATAAAAAATAATGAAACTGATTAGCTTGACCACCAGTCCATGGTTTATGACCCCAATAAATGGCCAACATCCCAGGTTTTATGACCCCTCAAATAAATGGTCACCATTTGATGCGACTATAGCAGATGTTGACCATATACTAAGAGTTTGTTCCAGGTTGTACTCTGGGTTGTACTGTAAGAGGGAGGTAGGGGGTCTCAAGAATTTTTTGGGATGAGTTTTTTATTTTCACTTTTTGCGTGGTGGTTTATTTTTTGTGCACACGACCATTTATTTTCAACCTCATTTAAAACTAATTCCCCTCTTGTCATGCCAGATTATTTTTTTCCTGACAATTGGGCTCAAGTTATTAGGGCCCCGCCAAAGGCGGGTCGCCCTATAGTGATCAGTCCGTCTGTCCGTCCGTCCGTCCGTCCGTCCGTCCGTCCATAACAAAATCTTGTCCGCTCCATATCTTGAAAACCGTTATTTTTTCAAAGTTTATACTTCACATGTATATTGACCAACACCAGAGGGTGTGTCATAATGTATGTTCAACTTTGTAGGTCAAAGGTCAAGGACAAAAACTTATGTTTTAGTATAGAACCCCATGTCCTATGGGAAAGATCCTGTCCGCTCCATATCTCAAGAACTGTTATGATTTCAAAATTATACTTCACATGTATATTGACCAATACCAGAGAGTGTGTCATAATGTATGTTCAACTGTGTAGGTCAAAGGTCAAGGTCAAATACTTAGGTTTTGGTATAGAACCCCATGTCCTATGGGAAAGATCCTGTCCGCTCCATATCTTGAGAACCATTATGATTTCAAAGTTTATACTTCACATGTATATTAACCAACACAAGAGTTGTGTCATAATGTTTGTTCAAATTTGTAGGTCAACGGTCAAGGTCAAAAATTTAGATTTTATTATGGAACCCCATGACCTATGGGAAAGATCCTGTCCGCTCCATACCTTGAGAACCATTAGGATAAGTTTGTACTTGACATGTTTATTAAGCAACAATTTTGTAGGTCAAAGGTCAAGGTAAAACACTTACAGTTGGGAATCCCATGTCCTATGGTAAAGATTGTGTCTGTTATTGACAGCGGGCCCACAGTGATGGCTCCCAATGGCCATCTCACTGATATCTAGTTATTTTCAGCTTTTTTCAGGACAAGTTATTTATTATTCAAAATCCTCCTGGCCCTCAACATGGTTGTCCCCTTAAATAGTGTTTGAAGGTAGAATTTGCTAGATATTTTAATTTTTCTAATTTTGCCTTTTATAAAGAACTTCTAATATGAAGCCTACATACTTTTAAGCATTTTATCAAATTACTTTGAACTCATTTTCAACTTAGTAAAAAAGCTTGAAAAGTTGTATCCCTGTGTTTAAAAGTAATAAAAACTTTTTAAATGCATTTTTAGCTCACCTAGCCTAAAAGGCCATGTGAGCTTATGCCATCACTTGGCGTCGTCTGTCATCCGTTGTCCGTCGTCGTAAACTATTTCAAAGATCTTGGATCTTCTCTGAATCGCATTTATCCATACTCATAGTTGACTAAAGACTATATTATCATACAAAAATCACGTTTCTATACATAGAAGTCCATACATAAAGTATACCTGAGTTTGATTGCATTTTTTTTTTTTTTTTTTTTGCCAGATAAACATTTACCATTACTTTACACAAAACAAAGCTTAAGTACTAAAATTCTGTTAGACTGATATATTTTCCATTTATACTGAGTAAGGTAAGAATGGACAGTATATTGTTAACTCTTCTGCTTTTTAGCTCACTTGACTAAAAGCCAGTGTGAGCTTTTGCCATCATTTAGATTAGAAAAAAAATAGTATTCTCTATAACCACTGAGCCAAATGTTTTGAAACTTTAAAGTGATGATCTTTTTCATATCCTTTGCAAAATTTCCTAATTTCAATTCTGTAAAAAAAAAACAATTGGTCACAAGGGCTAAAAGTAGAACATTGAGGTAAAATTAAGTTTTTTGCTTATAGCTCAATAAAACTGAATCGGATATAGTAAATCTGGCCTAGGTAAAAATGATTGGAAATTGAAGATCGGTCTACTTTGAAATTTTCCGAAAAATCGTATACTAAATGTTTGAGTTATTGTCCCTTTTAAAAATTTAAATTTTGACAAATGTTTGAAGTGTTTTTCTATTATCTGGAAAACCATAGAAGATAGATGAAAGCTATGAAATGCAAAAATGACCAGAAGGATACAATCTATCAACCCACTATCTTTCCTACAAATCAGACAACCCATTTAAGAGTTATTGCTCTTGAAATCACATTATTTGAGGCTTTTGGCTTTTATGTCCAAATCTATGGAAGATACATGAAATGTATGATCAACACAAAATTATCTGAAGGAAAAATTTATTTCCCTGCTTTATAATAGAACAATCTGTCAACCCCTTCAGGAGTTGTGCCTCTTGAAATGACATTTTCGTTTAGGTTTTTGGCTTTTATCGCCAAATCCATAGCAGATGAAAGATTGGATATTAAAAAAAAAAAATGATAAGTTGGACAAAATTTTTCTACCTGCCAAATTGGAATTTAACAGTGAATGGCCCTGAACAGCCCTGAAAATAATGTTCAGTTTATCTTAAAAGGTGACATAAGAGCAAATTTACTTCGGATTACCCCCCAGTAGATGTAAAACCTATATCCCATATGTAGTAATGTCACATCATAAGCAGGTAAAAAATCTCTTAATAGTGTCAGTTAGTATTTATCTGAACTAAGTATCTGCACCTTTTGTCAGTATGAATAAGATGGACTAGTTTTACTCTGTTTGTTTTGGTATGAGATTAAAATTTGATAAAGCTAAATTCATGGTATGCCAGATTGCTTGTACTAAATCTACAATTTCTTTCCTGATGGTGTAATGTCCTCTAGCGTAATTATTGGCGGCATCTTCTTTTCCTGTAACCAGTTGCTCTGGGTGGAAAAGTTGACGGTAGGTACCAGTACGAACTGTGCAATGTTCATAATTTAACTTTTCAAACTGTTGTATTATCTATATTGTTTCAGACCAATTTACCAGGAACATCTGCACAGAAACTGCCAAAACCAGATATAGTTAAACTAGGTATCGGTTGGCAGCATTATTCCTATAACACTTCATCTTATCACCAAGTAAAAAGCTCCCGAAATAAGCAGATTCCATCACATGATATCAACCTGGCATATAATAAAGACTACGAAGAAACTCTTCAATGTTTGCAAGACATTTTTTTCAAAAATGGCAGAAACTTTAAAGGCAGAATTAGTGAAATGGAGTTGAGGATTGGTAATAGTGCGGGGAGAGAAATCAGTAGGGATGGGTTCACTGCAAAACAATATTTTGAAAGTTGTCAGACACAAAAGAAACGAATCTACTTATTGACAAAAATCAAGGTAAAAAATATATAATTGTCCATCTTTTTAACAGGAATACAACATTGAATTATCACTTAACCATAATCAACGAGTGTTCAGTTTTATAGCAGTATTTGTAATTTTAATTTGCTGCAGAATATTGTCATAGACACATTTCAGAAAATTTATGACAATGTGATTACTACACTAGTTATTGTAAATACAAAATTTAATTATTATGAGCTCACTTCTTGATTCCAAAAACATCTATTTGTAGCTCACCTGAATAAAGATCAGGGTGAGCTGTTGCATGATCATTTGCTTTCAGATTCTGTCCGTTGTAAACTTTACTTTAAAGGTCTTCTTTTCTGAAACCACTTAAGAGATTGCTTTCAAACTCAATACACATCATCTTTAGGTTGGTGTATACTAATTTTTGTAAATTGATTACCACCAACTGTCATCTGACCTTGACCTGATTTCATGGTTCAGTGGTTAAAGTTAATTTTTTGTGTTTTGGTTATTTTTTTCAAATACTGTATGCAATATGTCAACTATTTGTAGTGTAATAATATTTTACAATGTACATGTCAGTCTGGCATATTTTATGTGACCTTGACCTCATTTTATTGTTCATTGCTCAATGTTAAGTTTTTTTTTTTGTGTCTGTTTTTTTAATACTATAGGCAATAGGTCAACTATATTTGGTGTATGGAATGATTGTAAGGTTTATATGTGTGTCTGGCAATTATCATCTCACCATGACTTCATTTCATGGTTCCTTGGTCAATCTTAAATTTTTCTGGTTATGTTAGTTTCTAAGATACTAAATGCAAAAGGTTAATTATATTTATAGCATGTAAAGTGTTGTAAGGTGCACATGTCTGCCTTGCAGGGTTCATCTGACCTTGGCCTCATTTTCATGGTTTATTGATCAAAGATAAGTTTTCCTGGTAAAGTTAAAATTGTTTCTTGGATGTGAAAAAGTTCAACTATATTTCAAGCATATTTGGTGTATGGACTATGATTGTAGGGTGTATATGTATTTCAAATTTGGTTTATCTGACCTTGACCTCAATTTCTTGGATCATATTTAGTTAATGTGATAGTATATATTTAGGACTATCAACATAATATCAATTAGTAGCTATAGTAAAGAAGGCAAGACATTTCAGCGTGTGCACTCTTTCCCAAATTTTCGAAATGATTTTGGGAATATCATGACATCTGGTAGAGTAAGAGCCATAATTTTCATTGCAAATTGTTAAACTAATCATGATTTACAAAGTGATTTAAATGTCAGATTTCTTTTTATTTAAGAAATCTTATTAGGGACTGACTTGATATCTAAATATTTCAAGGCTTGTCACTACTTTTGAGATACACAAAATATATTGCATTGATCATAACATTCTAAACATCCTATCCATGAACATATCCATAAATTTATCAATGAAATGTATGCTCAGATATTCCAGTTACAAAATGATGTTAAACTTGTCAAGAAAATTACATAACTTGTGCAGTTATGCTTAAATATTGATGAATCAGCTGCATTTTTCTCAATCTAAATAATTGAACTAGTGGTATTGAAAAAAAAATCATTTAATCAATAGGCATTTGTATACTTTATGCAAGCAATGTTTGCTGTAAATAAGATGAATATAACTTCCTATTTGTCAAAAAATAACTAGTGTGGCCAAAAGTATTCATCATTTTCAATTTTCACTATCTTTTTCATATATAAAACCATGTTTTTAAAAAAATCTGTTTCAAAGTAATTTCTGCACAGCAATAAACACATTCAATTCATTTCAAGAAATTTATAACAAACATATAGAAGAAAGTTAATGCATATTGTTATCTACTTTTTATCAAGTATCTTCCCTGAAACCATGGAAAACAATATGAAACCAAATTAATCCACAATCACTCCTGCTATACTGGATTTTCCTATCTGAGAGAAGATGTGCTGCATGATTATCCTAAATATGTGTAAAACTCTCAATTTTTATGACTGTAAACTAAGCTATAAGTATACAGATATAACAAATGAATCATGATCATGACAATAAGAGTGAAAAGGCTATGTTTCTTTCATAAAACAAGTAACCACTGAATTACATTTTTTTTATAAGTTACAGGAAATTAAATTTTTTGGTAAACAAATAATTTGTTGAGAGAAAAATCAAGAATATTTGTTTTCAAACATTTTTTTTTTTTTGAAATGTTTATAAAGGAGCGACTTATTTGTGTATCTTTCACTTTTCCCATAGGCTCAGCACATAACAAGTCTAGATTTTTCTATTACTTCTGATTCTGAGGAATCATTGCCAGATCTTGGTTCCCAGTTTACAGAAAACCTACTTTCATCTACCCTGCCTACAGTAACATGTTCCACTCCTTCGAATTCTGCACCACAGTTCACAGCACATGTAACCTCACCTGCAACATCCACACCTATTTCTCAGACAAGCTCTAATATTCTTGTTCATGCAGGTACACCAACAGTAAGTATTTGTTACAATCACAAGAATAAATTCAATGTTTGTATGTTCTGCATCATTGCATGTTGCTTGGTGTTTTTATAGGCCTGTCTTAGACGGAACATATTATGGTATACCGTTGTTCATCATTTAATTTCATATTATGTGTTTTGGATTAATGGGACTTTATCGGACTATAGCTCAAATTCCTTTTAACCTTATATTTCCTCACATTATAATAACACAACATTAGGAATTACAGAAGAAAGCTCCCTTTTGATTTAGAAAAAGCAATTGCCGTGTTGTTTCAGAGTAATTAGAATTTTTAACAATTTGAATTCAGGCAATTTTCCCCATTTTTCACACTTTCTGTAGTGTTTCTAAATTTCCTGATTTCCTTGAAACTTTACATTACTGTTGGGATTGATATAATGAAGCTCCCTTTTGATTTTTTATTATTTATTTGTTGTTCTGGAGTTACAGGACTTAAACAATGTGAATTAAAGGAAATTATTAATGCTGTCTTTTCCAATTTCTATATGCGCAATACAGGTGTATCATGCACTGTAGGCACAGCTGTTTATTTTATTTACCTTATCATATGTAGTTATACACAAAAATAACATGTGTTTCTGTATTATGTTTTGGTAATAGAAGATACATTTTGGTTGAATGCATTAGAAATGAACAGATAAGGGGAAATAACTCTGTAATTTCAACTTATTTGCTGTCCTTCTAACCAATTTTATAACTTATTTAATTATTATTACCAGACACTTCCAAACAAAAGACTTAACATTTCTAACTCAGGAGGTTATTTACTATAAAATAGTATACTTTTTTTTCATCATGTTTCAATTTTTGAATTATTTGCCTGATTCTTCATAGACTGGCACTTCACATCATTTTTAATCTTATTTTAACAGGTAACCATGCAACTACCTAATACGGCGAGAAAATGTATCATATGTGCTGATCGGGAAATTGATGCCGTCATACAGCCATGTTTCCACA
This sequence comes from Mytilus edulis, assembly GCF_963676685.1. Taxonomy (NCBI): domain Eukaryota; kingdom Metazoa; phylum Mollusca; class Bivalvia; order Mytilida; family Mytilidae; genus Mytilus; species Mytilus edulis. Next base: position 49,438,094 of record NC_092356.1, on the reverse strand, counting down.
GCCTGTGTCTGGTATGTGGACTACAGATGCAAGAACATGGCAGGAAATGCCCAATATGCAGAGGCAACATTGAAAATGTCCGCTCAATATTTTATTGTTAAATTCTAGATATTGGACACAAAACAATGTTTTTGAGAAACAATAATATGTAGTTTAAAGAGACCGGTCAAATTTCTCAAGGCATGGGACCGGTGCAAATTAGCATGGGACATGGACTTTTTAAAAGCAAAATTTCAATGGGACCAAGATTTTTTTCATCTAAGATCTGCATGGGACATTGACTTTTCTTTTATTAAATCAAATTAAAAAAAGTTCTGACTGTAAACTATGTATAATCGACTGCACAGCCACAAGGTTAAGGATAGTTCCACATATTTCTTTGCAAGGAAATGATAATCATGAAAACTCTCCCAATAAAATTCCTGTCTGGTTGAATTTTCAGTTTGCACAAAATTCAGATAGTAATTTTTTTTTAATTTTATAACTTTTTCAAATCAGTTTGGAATTCCATTTAACTTGACAGCTATAATCCCAATTATATACTGTCAAAGTAATTTGGTATTTGGTTTATTGCTGTCAAATCTATTATCATGTTTTAAGAAATAGTAAAAAAAACTTCAATTTTCAGTTCGGATTAAATACAGATGGTCACCTTTAAAAATATCCACAACTTTGTCAAATCAACTTTAATTGTCATAAAACTTGCCTTTTTTCTATATTATATACTGTTCTTACAAATTACAAAGTTATTTGGAATTTGGTTTATTGCTGTCAAACCTATAATGTTTTAAGAAATAGGTAAAAAAAAGCTATAATTTTCAGTTTGGATTAAATACAGATGGTCACCTTTAAAAATTTCCATAACTATTTCAAATCAACACTGATCGTCTTAAAACTTGATACTGTTCTTACAAATTACAAAGTTATTTGCTTACATACTGTCAAATCTACAATATTGTAATAAATAGTTAAAAAAGCAAAAATATTAACTTCAAGTACCAACTAAATATAGATGTCACCTTTAAATATTTTTATAACTTTTTTAAATCAACTTTGATTTTCAACAAGCTTTACAGTTATTTTTTTTTATATGCTGTTCTTACAATTTACAAAGTTATTTAATATTTGGTTAACTTAATTACTGTCAAACCTATAATGCTTTAATAAATAGTTAAAAAAGCTAAAAAAAAGTACTGACTAAACACAAATGGTCACCTTTAAAAAATTCCATAACTTTGTCAAATTAAATTTGACTTTCATAAAATTTGATTGTTATCTTAATTATATACTGTTCTTACAAATTATAAAGTTATTTAGTATTTGGTTAATTACTGTCAAAACTATAAGGCTTTAATAAATAGCTAAAAAAGCTTAAATTTTCATTACAGACTAAATACAGATGGTCACCTTTAAAAAATCAATAACTTTGTCAAATCAACTTTGATTTTCATTAAACTTGAAAGTTATCTTTATCATATACTGTTCTTACAAGTAACAAAGTTATTTAATATTTGTTTAATTACTGTCAAACCTATAATGTTTTAATAAATAGTTAAAAATCTAAAACAAAATTAGTATGGACTAAATACAGATGGTCACCTGTAAAAAAATCCATAACTTTGTCAAATCAACTTTGATTTTCATAAACTTGATTATTATCTTAATTATATACTGTTCTTACAAATAACAAAGTTATTTAGTATTTTGTCAAATACTGTCAAACCTATAAGGTTTTAATAAATGGTTAAGAAAAGCAACAATTTTCAATACAGACTAAATACAGATGGTCACCTTAAAGAATTTCTATAACTTTTTCAAATAAAACTTGACATCAATGTTTTAATTGATAGATTAAAAAAAAGCTACAGTTTTCAGTTCAGACTTTATAATTCAGATTGTTACCTTTAAAAATTTCTATAACTTTTTAAAATTAACTTGGAGTTTCATTAATCCTTACAAAATATGAAGTTACTTAACCTGTTAAACATGGCTGTCTTAAACAATTTTGCAACACATTTTAACAGCACTGTCATCACATCACATGTCAGTTTTATTTGAATGATGTATGCTGTCTGGAGCAAAAGACATCTTTGATATACTTTATGAATTAACATGGGACACCAAGTTTTTTTGTTGCAAAAAAGAATGGGACATCAACATTTTTTCCTCTGTATAACCATGGGACTTCAACTTTTATTATAGCTCATTTTAATTTTGCACCAGTCCCATGCCTTGAGAAATTTTTACCAGTCCATAACTTCAAATTTGATTGTCATATTTTTCCTCATACCAAATACAAAGGCCTTTGTATTCATTTTAAACAAAACACCTTTAAACTTATTTTGTTGATTTTAAAAGGCTTCTTATTTGTATATGATTAATTTCTAGGTAATTTATCTAGTATAACATATCAGGAGATATTCTTTATTAATATCTTAGTCTCCCAAACAAAGTTTGATGACTTATTGTTTTTGCCCATAAAATGTTAGACTAATATGTCTAGGGGAGCTTCGTTTGTGTATTGGGGTCTATTTAGGGGTATTTCGAAGGGCCAAAAGATGGGTCCTTGTCTGTCAGGTATTTTAGCTCTCCTGGCCCAAAGGGCCATGTGAGCTTATGCCATCACTTGGCGTCAGTCGTCGTCCGTCGTGGTCCATCGTTGTCTGTGGTCGTCAGTTGTAAACTATTTCAAAGATCTTCTCCTCTGAAACTACTGGGCCAAATACTTCCAACTTTAATTGAATGTTCCTTGGAGTATCTAGTTAATTAATTGTATCTGAAGTTTTGATCCATGAACAAACATGGCCGCCATGGCTAAAAATAGAACATAGGGGTCAAATGCAGTTTTTGGCTTATATCTCAAAAACTTAAGCATTTAGAGCAAATTAGTCATGGGTATAAATGTTCAATAGGTCCAGATCTATCAGCCCTGAAATTTTCAGAATAATCAAACAACCCATTGTTGGGTTGCTGCCACTTTTAATAATTGGTCATTTTAATGAAATTTTGCAGTTTTTGGTCATTATCTTGAATATTATTGAAGATAAAGATAAACTGTAACAGCAAAAATGTTCAGCAAAGTAAAATCTACAAAAAAGTAATTTGACCAAAATTGTCAATTGACCCCTTAAGGAGTTGTTGCCCTTTAAAGACAATTTTACACAATTTGTTCATCTTATTTGTGAACATTTTAAAATCATCTTCTCTGAAACTACTGGGCCAAATGCTTCCAAACTTTAAATGAATGTTCCTTAGAGTATCTAGTTTATAAATTATATCCGAAATTTTGATCTTTCTACAAACATGGCCGCTATGGCTAAAAATAAAACATAGGGGTCAAATGCAGTTTTTTGCTTAAAATTGAAGAAAATATGAAAGATACAAACTGTTATGTGGCAATTTTAAGCACTCATTGATATATATTGAAATTCAAAAATAATCATTGATGAAAGATTTAAGCCAAAATTTACAGGTGAGCGATACAGGCTCTTGAGAGCCTCTTGTTATTAGTTGTTTCAAGAATATTAATGATATTTAACTAATTCATTTGCACAACATATTCACTGACCGTTTATTTTGACATGTCACTTTCATGTAAATTTCATTTTTCATCAGATTCATTATATATGTACCTCTTCGATTTTGGACTTTTTTCACATAACTTTTTAAACTAATACATTATATTTTGCATAATTATTAGATAGCATAATGCTATTTACCAATATTAAACCATCCTTATCTATATTTCACACATGGTTATGTTTCAAATATTAGTTTGAACTTGTAAGACCCAATAAAATGTCTGAACAGTTATCAAAAATTTATTTAAAGCTGTGTATCATAACAACCACACATTTTGGTTTAATGAATGTTTTGTTCCTGATGAGCATAAGACAATTAGATTGACAGTTGGTATATATAAAATTAAAATCTAAAACAATTGTACACTAGGTTTTGATATCTACCAATATTCATGTCAAGTTTCTATTTGTAAGTTAATGTTATTGCTCCTCAAGCAGTCTCTGAATGAAAAAATGTTTTAAAATGTTTAGGGGATCATTTCTGGTTTCTTTTTTAAATTAGAAGTTTATTCATGTATTGAAAGACATTTTTGCAATATTTTATATTGTTCTCTGTTAATGCTTTGACTTTTTTGAGTTTTTAAAAGAAAAACTCCCCTTAGTGCAAGGAGAAATTGTCATTTATTTTATTGTTTTGAGACCACGATAATAAAGATATTATTTGTGTAATTTTATTTAATATGTATGTATTTCTTTCACTTGACAGGGTATTAATACTGAATTAAACTAAAGTCCCCATTCAGTTGATAGTACAATGGTTTATGTCTCGCCTACAATACATAGGACTGTTTTACTGACGATGGTGGTATAACTGTTGCATCTAATTTTATTGCTAAGGTCCATATCTCGTGAAGTATGAGGCATGGTCTTTAATATTTGGTATACAGATGCTCCACTAGTTCACATCAGTCTGACATGTGTCATTAATCCTTGACCTTTTTTCATAAAAAGAAGATGTGGTATGAGTGCCATTGAGACAATTCACCATCCAAGTAACAATGTATTAAAAGACCGACCATCTTACTTTAAGGGGGGGACAGGGGTATGGTATTTTCTTTATAAAAGATTCTGAGAAAATATTGAAAATATTGTGGTTAAGCAAGTGACAAACAGTAAATTCTGAGATCCTTATTTTCCCCAAAATAGGTGGGAAACTCGAGTTATTTGCAAAAATCTCAAACAATTGCATATAAAGGAAAATTGAGGAGACCTTTCTTTTTAAGCTTTACAATCTTTATTTGGGCCCGGTTCTATGATAACCCTTGTAGGAGTTATTAATCCGTAAACGTCAACTTTCAGGAAGTGATAAATATTTACTACAACTAGAGAACACTTATTTAGATGACTAAAACATAACGTCTCTATATATTACTTTATTAAGAGGTTATTATTTGACCATGATGTAGAAGGTTAAGGTTACACAAAGGTCATTTAAAGATGTCACACATCGCCTTATAGTCATGCAGCCGCACATTAAGAAGAAAGAAAAGAAGTTAGCTGTATCCTTCAACTTTACTTTCCGCTATATAGATGATGTTCTCTCACTAAATAATTCAAAATTTGGTGACTATGTTGGACGCATCTATCCCATTGAACTTGAGATAAAGGATACAACAGATACAGTAAAGTCTGCCTCATATCTTGACTTACATCTAGAAATTAACAATGAGGGTCGGTTGAAAACAAAACTTTACGATAAAAGAGATGATTTCAGCTTTCCAATTGTGAACTTTCCATTTCTATGTAGCAACATTCCAGCAGCACCTGCGTACGGAGTATATATCTCCCAGTTGATACGCTAGTCCAGGGCTGGTGTTTCCTATCATGATTTTCTTGATAGAGGGTTGCTGCTAACAAGGAAACTATTAAATCAAGGGTTCCAAGTGGTGAAGTTGAGGTCATCTCTTCGTAAGTTTTACGGACGCCATCACGAGATGGTTGACCGTTATGGAATAGGCACTGGCTACGGTTACCTCCAGGGAGTATACTTTGAACATACATGTATATACTACGAATAAAGTGTATTTTCTATCTGATATCATTTCCACGGCGGTTACAGAGTTAATTAAATAGACAGGGTCTGTGAAATGTATCAATGACCGCCGTAGATCGATTAGTAAACTGAGAATTGAAAGTAAAAAGCAAATACACTTTATATTTATAGTAATATGAATGTTCATAATACACAGATATGCGCTAAAATTATTCATGTGATAGAATGCCCGCGAAGTCGCGGGTGTGTTCTAGTATTTCATTATAATACGTTAATTTGATCAGCAAACAGCAATCTCGTGTTTTTATAGCTGACAGGCTATGCGGTATGGGCTTGCTCATGGTTGAAGGCCGTACGGTGACCTATCGTTGTTAATGTCTGTGTCATTTGGTCTCTTGTGAAGAGTTGTCTCATTGGAAATTACACCAAAATCTTCTTTTTTTATAATTATTCTGAAATTAACCTTCATTTCAAAATGAAATGTAACATTCATGATGTCATGACCTTCCACATGAATGTATATGTAGGCTATTGGCTTCCACAATAAAGTGCACAGATAAATAAAAGAAAGAACCTGATAGAAATTGTACTTTCATGATCCGAGCAAAAAAAATGTAATAAGAAGTATTGAATGCTTTTTTTAGTAGTTCTATAGAGTTGTAAAAGCGTTGACCGTGCGCACATTTTTATAGAAGGAAGCGTGCTTCATACAAAATATACGCATTTTACAATCCAATGCATTTACAAATAGAAGCATTCAATCGTTAAGTATATTTATGGAAAGAGCATCGTCCATAGATTTCCAATAGTTATACACGTGTATAATAGTTACGCTGAAAGGTGCCCACAGGTCACCTCTGAAAAAGTGCTATTTGCGTAGTAATATTAAGGTTCTAAAAATAGAATTCTGCCGTAAGGTGACCAGAGGTAACCGATGTCAATATCGGTGTATTAGCAAGGGCAATGTAAAAAATAATCGGTGTTTGGAGATAACAGATAACCAGTCAATGTCTGTATATCCCTTTAAACGATAACCATTTTATCATACGAGAAAGGTATAACCAAATGATGTTTCAAAGTATTGATTACAAAGCGTCAACTAACACATACAGACTATGGTTACCTCTGGCCACCTTACACAGCTATATATTTATTTTCTTTAATTTCATCATATAAACAGCAAATTATTTTAAAACAACCATGTAACTTAACAATAAAGGGGGGACTGGCAACATCTGGGCATCTGACACAGAAACAGACGATATATTGTTATGTCTGGTCTTATATCAAAACATCTTATCAAAATCTGGTTAAGTGATACATATATAAAATAAGATAAACCCTGGTTACTCAATACAGATATATACTTAGGTTACCTGTGGTCACCTTACACAGATATAAACTTGGGTTTCCTTTTGTCACCTTGGGAAGCTACCATTTGATTTTCAGGGCGGTGGGGCCGTGGGGTGGGTTTGGGTGTGCTAGGATGAAACATTTTGTCCTGCATTTGTTTAGTTGCTATCTTCTTTTCTTCTTGTCCTGCCTTTTTTATTTAAACTATAATGGTCCTGCCTTTTTAATAAGTTAAACCTTTTTTACTTAGTTGCTCATCCTGCCTTTTTTTAACTCAAAAATCATGTCCCGACTTTTTTCAAATTTCATCCGAACCTACCGCCACCTAAAAATCTATTGGTCTCTCACTGAAACAGAAATAGACTGGGGGTTGTCTTTGGTCACCTTACACAGTTTTAGATATAGACTTGTGGTGTATCCGGCCACATTACCCAGATATAGACATTAGTTTCCATGTGGTAACCTTTCATGTATATCGACTTGGTTGACCTCTGGTCACCTAACACATATATAGACGGGTTACATCTGGTAACCTTACACTGGGTGTGTTTGGATATAAACCTGAGGCGGCCTATGGTTACCCATAGGTACCTATGGTTTGATATTTTGTGTATAAAATATCAAACCATAGGTACCTATGGGTAACCATAGGCCGCCTCAGGCGTATATCCAAACACACCCACTGATATAGAATGGGGTTGCCTATGATCACCTTACACAGATCTAGATATAGACACATATATACACTAGGGTTACCTCTGGTCACCGTTTATGGATATAAACTGGGGTTACCTCTGGTCACCTAACATATATATATAGACTGGGTACCTCTGGTCACCTTACACAGATTAGACTATATTTACACCTAACTCAAGTATAGACTTGGATTAACTCTGGTCACCTTACACAGATCTAGATATAGAATCAGATATATACAAGGGTTACCTCTGATCACCTTTAACATATATATACTTAGTTAGCCCTGGTCACCTTACATGTATATCGACTATGGTTACATCAGGTAACCTTACACAAGTATAGACTTGGGTTACCTCTGGTCACCGAACACAAGTATAGACTTTGGTCACCTCTGGTCACCTTACACAGATCTAGTTAAAGAATCAGATATATACTAGGTTAACCTCTGGTCACGGTTCATAGAAATAGACTGTGGTAACCTCTGGTCACCTTACACATATATAGACTTGGTTACCTCTGGTCAACATACACATATAAAGACCTGGTTACCTCTTGTCACCTAACACGTATCTAGATAAAGACACAAGTATAGACTTGGATTCAATCTGGTCACATTACACCGATATAGACCTTGATTACTTGTGGTCTCCTTATTTGTATATAGATTTGGGTGACCAATGGTCATCTAACATATATATAGAAGGATTACTTCTGGTCACCTTACACTTATTTAGACTTGGGATCACACATCGTTATCAATATAATGTAATTTCATGCGACTGTCATACAAGTGGGAGGTTAAGCAAGCTATAAAACCAGGTTTAGTTCACACCATTTTCTACATAAGAAAATGCCTGTACCAATTCAGGAATATGACAGGTGGTATCCATTCATTTAATGTGTTTTAGCTTATTATTTTGCTATTTGATTAGGGACTTTCCGATTTGAATTTTACTCTTAATTACACCTTATGTAAGAATCCCTGGGTATTGATTGTTTTTTTGACAATTGAAAAGTCTATGGTTTTGCAGGGGAAAACCCAAAAATTATTTTGAGCAAAAACAAAATAGGAGGTGCTCAATAGCATTACATCATGAAGAACCTGAGAAAGTTTTATCAAATAATATTAAGTGGTTCAGGAGAAGTTGCGGATACAACATTGGTACCCTCATTTTTAGGCAATGGCAAAGTCCATGTTTTTTAAATAGAAATCCCAAAAATTATATTGAACTAAAACGAAATAAGAAAAAGAGTGGCAAAAGATACCAAAGGGACGTTGAATCTCATAATTAATTAAAAAAAAAACAACTGACAAAGCCATGGTTAAAAAAGAAGCAGACAGACAAACAGACAAACAACACTTAACACAACATAGAAAAATAAAGATTGAGACACACGAACCCCACCAAAAACTGGGGGTGATCTCAGGTGCTCCGGAAGGATAAGCAGATCCAATAAGAGGTGCACAATGGTTCAAGTCTACGAAGTCTCATTCATGTCTTTTTTAACCATTTCATTGTCTTCTCTTCTCTTGGTATACAGTTTCAGCGTCATTTGATATTGAAGATTACGTCAACATTAATATATTACCTTTACAATAGCTTCACTGAGGAGTTACATTTCAGCGGAGGAAATGTATTTATATGTATCTTTGTGAATCTTTGGGATCACGACAGATCAACCAATCAGCTGAATTTCAAGTATTGGAATTGTGTATTTTTAACGCTGTTTTTGCATACTTAATAGGATAAAAATGTAATGCTGTTAGTATATATAAAACAGGCAATAACTCTCGTTACTTCTGGGAAAATTGCCGGGATTTTGCAACCTAAATGGGTAATTTAAAATTAATATTTTTGTTTCGTCGAACTTTTACCTTACGTTCATGGTTCATATGCCAATGTTGGATTTCTTTGAATTGGTCTGTTTTTCAGATACTTTAGGATAGTCAAACTATGTATGGCGTATTTAATAATTGTAGGGTGTACCAATCTGTCCGGCATGTGTCATTTTACCTTGACATCATTTCATGGTTCATTTTTTTCTATGAGGTTTGTTTCTGAGAAAATTTTAGCAATATGCTAACGGAATTCGATGTTAGGAATGATTGTAAAGCCTACATGTCTGTGTGAAAGGGTTTAGTTCGACTTTAATGCATTACATTTATCACTTACATGTTAATTTAAAGTAATGCTTGAAGAAAAAAATCTTTTTTGTATTATCAACATAAATTAAAATGAGAATATTAGAACAGGCGAGAAATATAAGTGTGTCCGCTCTTGTTGCTTTTCGGTCAATTCCTGCAAATTGATATATATATATATATATATATATATATATATATATAATGTCTAAAAATAGCAACAATCAACATTCAATCTAATTAAGCGTGGATCAGTTTGTGAAAATAAACTGATACAGTTACTGAATTAAAATTATATAAATGTCTAAGAATATAACTAAAACACACTAATTGATACATTAAAAAGTTCTATTAGATGTTAAATAGAAATACGCAATATTTCGCTAAACAAATTAGCTTCATCAGGCGTGTGCATCTCTCAAGGTGAAATCGGATGCATGACAGAAAAATATTTTTGTAGCTTAATCTATACAAGATTTGAGGGATGGGTGTAACATATTAATTCGGTCATAAAATATGTTTGTAGCTACAACTACATGAAGTTGGAATAAAAGTTTAACACATTTATAGATGTTCGATTAATTGTATGAATTTTTATAAATTAATTTGTATGATTTCAAGATAACTATGGTTTTGATTTGCTTTGAAATCTTTTTTCGTCTCTCTCATTGAGTCCATCAGGTTCAAGAGTTCGTAACTGGTGCATCCAAAATCTCTCTCTTTTTTGTCTTCCTTGTGTATCCCAATTTTGATTTTTCTCAATGATTTGAAATGTGATGTTTTCAAAATCATGTCCTGCTCTTAAAAGGTGTCTTGTAATTGGGCAGTTCCTTTCTTTTGTATAAAATGACCGATGGTTATTTAGTCGGATGTTAAATGGGGTTTCTGTTTCACCAACATATTGTAATTTGCAAGTTCCACACGTTAGAACATAAATGCAATTTTGCGTTTTGCAATTTGATGTTATAAATATGTTGTAATTTTTCTTTGTGACTGTGCTGATGAACTGGGTTTCTATATTGGCGACTTTGCAGCACTTACAATTGCCCCTTCCGCATTGTTTATAACCTCCGATTGTTGATATCTCCCGTTTAGATACTTTGGATGATACTAGAATATCTTTGAGGTTTTTTGGTCTGCGGTAAGCCATAACGGGAGGTGATGGAAAAATCTCGCTTAAGGAAGGATCATTTTCAATAAGACGCCAGTGTTTGTGGACAATTGATGAAATATTTGTCAGATGAGGATGAAAGCTAACAACAAACGGGATTTTATTTGTCTGGGCCGTCTTTAATATATAGCTATTAAAACCAGGTTAGCGATTCAGGCTCCTATGAGTAAAGTTAGATTACCGGAAATCGTTAAAGTGTGACCTTATCTTGGCCTCAATTTCACAGCCCAATAACAGAGATTCATCGAATGAGCGATTTAGACACCTAGTATATTGTTTAATTATATAACAATTTGTACATTATGGAATGTATTCGGCTGTCGTCATCACGGTCTGTGGCATAACGATAACTGTTTTGTTATATATTTATATGTCTTTTTTAAATTGATTGCTGTTTTACTTACAGCGGCAAATAACAAATAATTTTCATAACGATAATATAAGTTTACTTAATTCTTCACTATTGAAAACAGAAATGTGGGTTGGTTAACAATTTTCCAAAATAAACTGATTTCTGATAGAATAATAAAAGTCGATACCCATGAATTCATATATATCTCGAACATTTTCACACGTTGATGAGAAATAAACTAAAATCAATAATCAAAAACCTAGCAAAACACAGCTTTCATAAACACTTTTTTTTTCAAAATAGTAAAGGTTTATGATTCGTATCTCAAGGGAGAACAGAAGTAAGCATACAAAATAGTGTTTTTGCTTCCTGTGGTGTGTCCACGACGTTGAAATCATCCAGATTCACATTTGTAATTTGCTGGATGAATTGACAGAACTCTTCTGAACAGCCTCTGGGCAGCATTGGTTTGGTGTAGAGCCTAGTAATGTCATCAAAGATACTTTCGTCACATGGTATGTCATAGGAATAGTCGACAGCGTCATAAAGTAGTGGCTGGTTGTACATAACATCCGGGACGCCATAGTTTCGATCAATTTGACGTTGTGACCGAATTCTATGACTATTCCACATATTTTTGAAAATATCTAAATGTTGTTGTATAACTGGCAGGAAACAAAAACGTACACACTCTAGATGAACTGGATTTGTGTTATTGAGCTCTCCGTTATCTATCATGTCTTTAAACATATTTCTCCAGAATGTGGTGAAGTAAGGACACAGAAAACTCCACAGCATCTCAATCCTTTGATTCCCAGTTGATCGCCCCTCAGAAAAACTTCTGTACCCTGACATGTTATCATTGTGAACTGCACGTAACGCTATTTGTATCGACCTTATAATAACGTTCTCCGTACCAGCATCTGACCGAACCAATCGTGGAACACGCTTGGATTGTCTAAGGAATTCTACAAAATTAAGCGCAACATTACGTGGGTTTTTATTCGTATGACTTGCAGTTAGCCAAATGATTTTTCGAGAAAAGCCATCGATTGCTCCATGCACTGATATTCTAAAGGGTTTGAGTTTATCATATCCATCTATGTGAATACAAAAATTTGGTCCTAGATTACAATATCTTCTTCGCACAAGTCGACGTCGAGATTTTGCAACTACACCATCATAATGTATAGCTTTCAGTGCAATTCTCACCGTTTCCTGAGTAGCATTGATGCCACAGCAAGAATTAAGTATTTTCCACATTGCTCTATATCCAATATTAGAGTATCCTTGTTTGTGCAGTTGAATTATCTTTTGAACGATATTAATCAATGGACTCTCTGCACCATATCTTCTCAGTCGAAGTCTTTTCATCATTCTGTAGACTGTCTTAACACTAACAAATTTATTATGAACGAAAAGTAAAAATCCAGCTATTTCTTTAGCCGTATATGAAGAAGTAAAATAATAAGCAACTAACTCATCCGTTGAAGCAGTGTCACCTGGGTAACGCAAAGGATTTACAGTGTCAGCCATTTTATAATATGTTCTGAAAAAAAAGTAAACGGTTATATACTTCAAAAGCAAAATCGTAACTAAAACATGCTTATAATGAGGCAAGCATGTTGGAGGTCACAGATTGAGAATAAAGCCAGTTTTAAGTTCAACTTTTCATTCTATTTAAATTAGGGGTTCATATTGTATTGTACATTTCATGATGACTTTTTGTTGACGCAACTTCACGTACTTAAATACTTTCGTTATGACCTTGTTAATTTATCAGTTCCTTCTACATTACTATTTTCTGAATATGTTGCAGATCTCGCAAATTCACAACTTTTTTTGCAGAAAACAAAATATGAGCCAACGAACATGGAAGTTACCTTTTTGGTTTATTTACAAATTCAGCAAACATATCTACATACATCTTACAAACATATAGAAAAAATCCCTGAAGTTTAATACTACCAGTAAATGCAGTTGTAACTAATAAAGGAGAAACAATATCTTGAAAATCTGAATTTTAGATTATCATTCCCAATCCTACTCTGAGCAGCACTTTCATAATTTATTTCACGCTTTCAAAAATTGCCGTGAATTCTTTCAAACAATGCATTTTTGTTAATAAAATTAAAAAATAAGAGATTTTTCTCCAAATTTGATGCAACACATTTAAGATATATGCACTATACACATATATATCTTTATCGTAGTGACCACAGATAAATACCCATATAAAAATATTTTCAAATAATTTGAACTTCGACAATTAAAAAAAAATATAAATGCAAAAAATGATATTTGATTCATATCATATGATTTTAGTATTTTGGTAAACATAAAAATATTGTTTGAACCATTCAAGTATCTGTATTTGCAGTTTGAGGACAAAACGACCAGCACTAAATGCTAGGATTTGAAGTAAGAACATAGGGTTGATACGTTTTAAAAGATAAACTTGTATCAACTGGTGCAAGAAGATATGTGTCTAAAAACGTCATAAAAAACATATTTTTCTACTTGAACCGAGTAGTGGCGTAGTTTTACTTATTTGTTGTCAAAATATGTCTATACACTGTACATATATAAACTTAAAGTTCATACCCTATATATGCGACAATATATAACTTAAAATACAGTCAGCTTCAATTGTCTTTCAATTGAAAGCTGTTGATTTACATACTGAACAGCTTGATCTATGTCAAACTGTGAAAAGAATGAAACATGTAAAAATCTAAGTTGCTCACATGATGATACAATCAAACAAATATCAGTAAACATAAAATAAATTTGGCATGCATCAAAAATGACAAGAAATTTGAAATTTCGAGACAAATCTGCAATGGTTGCAGCAGTAACCTTAGTGAATGAAATATAAAGGTGTCTCAGTTGTGAAGCATGTGACAATATTACTACTTGGTTATCATTTATTGATGTCCCACTTATATCAAGGGTGGTTAAATTTCGCAAGGACATTACAAATGCAAGATTGTTTAGCGGTGTTTCTGCTACATACAATTCTTGAATAGTAGGAGTAAGCTTTAGCATCAATTTGGTAAGTCTGTGTGACCCAAAAGTAATATTTTGGTTACTTAGATTGAGACATACAAGCTGATTATTTTTCACGATCATTTCCATCATTGCAATGTCTATAGTATAGGAATCGTCAAATTCTACAATAGTCCACAAGCTTTGCATTTTTCGCACAACATCCTTTAGACCTCTGCATATTTTACAGACTGTATAAAGTAACTCCGACACAGGAATATAAGTAAGTACCATTATCACTAATTCTTCAGGAAGGTCTAATAGACTAGCTGAAAATATTAAACAAGTGAATTATTGCAAACACCTATATTTTATAAATGTCATACTTATTTTTTCAAGAATCTAATATACTTTTATTCTATATGTACGAGTGCTCAGGTGAAGACCGAAGAGCGTTGTTTTGTTATATTTGCCATTTTATAAATTAAAACAAAATTAAAATGTATCAATAGCTTCAAAAGTTATAGATATATTTTGACATTTTAACTGAGTTTACAAATGGAAAATATAACATAATAAAACCTCCAATGATGTTGACTTGAGTCTTTTTGTCGCTGTTTTTAAAAGAAGTGGAAGCTAGATATCTGCACTGAAATATATATCAAGCCACTCAGTGACTCACATAAAGTTTCAAGACACTTTATATTAAAAAACTCCAATGATTGGAGACCATGGTTCAAAGGTAAATTACTCAGAAATGAGTATGCAACATTCACCAATTTTAGATATTGATAAATTAATTATGTATATTTTTCATGTTAATTAATTTTACTAATATTCCACGTTTGATATGGAAACAAGGTATGGGATACCCATAATTGCCACGTTTATTGCAAGCCGTTCACGTCAAAACTCAGTATGTTTAAACCATTTTTCGAAAAATTTACACACTGAGAATTAGAAAATAAAACACTGAGATGAAATAAACTGAAAAACACATCCTGAGAATTGAAAATTACACAATGAGATTTGTGCGCACTTTTTCTGCGCACAGATCTAATTTGCATATCTAATCTGTATCTATTACAATCTTAAACAACTAGGAGACAGAACTCGCTTTTAATTTGTAGCCTGAGTTCATGGCTCAAATTGTTATTTCGATTAAGTTTATGTCATCAGCAGTCCAAGGTCTGTTTAAGTTACGATTAGTAAAGATGTGAAGAATTTCCCTAAATCTCCTGTATCTTTAATTGACATTATTAGGAAACTCGAGAGTTCTAATGCATCTGTATGTATTTAAAACTTTAAAAACAGGTTTAATCCACAATTTTTTACATTATAAAATGCCTGTACCAAGTCAGGAATATGACAGTTGCTCTCCATTCGTTTGATGTGTTTGAGCCATCCCCTTGTTTTTGCCATGTGATAATAAGGACTTTCTCTTTAGAATTGTCCTTGGAATTCGGATTTTTTGTTATTTTACTTTTTAAAACTTGCACACAACATGTACATAAATCTCATTGTGTAATTTTTGAAGTCTCAGTGTGTAATTTTCAAAGCTCACTGTGTGTTATTTATATTTTTGTAATCTCAGTGCGTCTTTTTGATATCTCAATGTGTATGTTTTTATTCTTAGTGTGTGTTTTCAGGTTTTTTAATCTGTGGTTTTTTTTAATTCTCAGTGTGTTAATTTTTCGAAAAATGTTTTAAACATAGTTTTGACGAGAACTGCTTGCCATATACGATGATATAACGTTACCACATCTCTGTTCATACACATATTATACTTACAGTAATTGCAAGGGATCTCTAAGCTGACCTGTAAAATACAAGAACAGATCAAAAGATTTAATCACATTATAAAGTGCCATAGTTTGTCAGCTTGGCGTGTGACATCAAATTTCCCTCATTTTTTAAACTAGCTTATAATACAGACATTACAGCAATCGGACTTGAGTATGTACAGGTTCAAACAAAATCTTTTGTTAGCAACCTTGCTAGCTGAAGCGTAAAGTCGTTATTAGCTTTAAAGGTTTACCTTTATTACCCTTATTTTGAAGTAGTTTAGTCCAAAAGACGATAAATTGATTAGTCCACTCTCAAATTAGGGTAGTAAAGGTAAACCTAAGAACGATGTTACGCTTCAGCTAGCAAGAAAGGTAATCAAAGTTTTTGATTGAACGTACATAGTCAAATCCGATGGCTGTAATGTTCAACATGATTAGACAGTCATTTATTTATTCCTGGTATGGCGGACTAAAACAGCTTATTTTTAATACGAAGTTAACAATACGTCATGTCAGTATTTATTGTAAAAAAAAGATGGAAAATAAGGATAGATCATAGAGGGAAATTTTTGTTTACTAAATTTGAGAATGGAAATTGGGAATGTGCTAAAGAGACAACAACCTGACTAAAGAACAGAAAACAGTTGACAAAATTTGTCGTCTTTGTACTGTTTATTGCACACACAAAAACATTGCGGTAGGGGCTTTGCCCATTGTTAAAGGCCGTACGGTGACCTATAATAGTTGTTAATTTCTGTGTCATTTGGTCTCTTGTGAAGAGTTGTCTCATTGGCAATTACACCACATCTTCTTTTTTATATTAACCGAACAATTATAATTAATCTGCCTCGTCATTTTTTCAGTACTGCACGAGATTTTTTTTCTCGCTGAACACTTCGAAGTAACAAGAGTCACAAGAACAGTCATTGGAACTTTATATAGGGGGAGGGGGTCTATATAGTTCAAATGAACTCGTAGTGACTCAGTATTAAAACATCAAAGGATCTTATTTTGCCGCAACTGTGAATTAAAAAAATCAGAACTCGACTGGCTCTCTCCAACGTAAATTTCGTGACACCCTATGTTAATTTATAGTTAAACCTGATTATTTCATGAGGCGACCATTTTACTTTCACAGCTGGAGAAAAAGGGTTGTGTTTTTTTTTGCATCAAAAACAAAATTCCCCTAACGTGTGTATACTACGGCAGACACGTGGAAAAGCCTTTTTATAGAAGTTTTTTTACAACAATAACTTAATGATTGATTGATTGATTGTTGTTTGTTTAACGCCACATGAGCACAACAAGGCTATATCGCGGCGAGATATCATTTAATAAATTGTTTCTTATCTTACCTCCATTTGCTTGAAATAAAATGCTCAAATGTGATGGCGACCTGATCCTTCCAAAGTCAAAATGAAAATGAACAGGTTAAAATCGTGCCACATTTATCTCGATTTAGCTGTAAACTTTTCCGTTGCTCGCCTTAATTTAAAACAATGTGTTGCTTTATAAAACAATATATCGAAGAAAAAAAGGCAATTTATTATTATTGCATGATATTTTTATTGACTTATGAATTAATCTTAAAATGTTTTCTCGTTTTGATAATTTGTCGCGTTATTTAAAACGATTTATTTTTATGGCGATAAAAAACAAATCGGCTAAATGCCTTGTTAGGCATTTTGTCGAAAAAAATAAATCGCAGTAATAAGAAAAAAAAGGCAAATTATTATTATTGCATGATATTTTTATTGACTTATAAATTAATCGTAATTTTTTTTCTCGTTTTGATAATATGTCGCGTTATTTAAAACGATTTATTTTTAAGGCGATAAAAAACAAATCGGCTTAATGCCTTGTTAGGCATTTTGTCGAAAAAAATAAATCGCAGTAATGAGAAATAAAGCAGTTTCCCGCTAAAAGTTATATCGCCTTCATGGATTATAAGTATTAAAACGAGGGTAATATACGCTTCCGTAATAACGATATATTTTTTATCGAGATCTCGATATATTAAACCGAGATAACGATTTAATAATCCGAGATCTCGATATAACAGTTTCGTTTTCTCGAGATAACGATATATTAAAGTTTTGTTTTCTCGAGATAACGATATAATAATCCGAGATCTCGATATAACAGTTTCGTTTTCTCGAGATAACGATATATTTTTTATCGAGATCTCGATATAACAATTTCGTTTTATCGAGATAACGATATATTTTTTATCGAGATCTCGGTAAAACGGTAATGTTTTATCGTGATCTCGAATTAAAAAAAATATTTTCTAATGTTTTGTGTGTCCCCTTACGGCTTCCGTAGCTACGGTAGTCTGCAAACAGTCTAATTTCGGATGTTACGTTTTCTGATATGTCGTTGATATGGACTAGAAAAAGGATTGGACTAAGAACCGTTCCCTGAGGTACTCCTGATAGGACTGATGATGTTTCCGATTAAACCCCATTCACTACCACACACTGTGATCTAGTAGATAGAAAGGCGTCAATCCAATTCAGGATGTTTTTGGGCACGCCATATTTGTAAAGTTTACTTGTCAATGGCAGTTGCCCAGTCATGTATAACGTTAATAAGTTGGGTTTCACAGCTGTGTCTTCTTCTGAATGCATGTTGCCGGCTATTTAGGATGTTGTGTTTTTCAAACTGCTGCATTAGGTTTGTGCAAATGACGTGTTCTAGTAATTTGCAAGAAATACATGTTAGGGAAACTGGTCTGTAATTTCTTGGGATGGTTCTGTCGTTCTTTTTGAATAGTGAGCATATGTTCGCACTTTTCCATTCATATGGGATGGTTCCTATGTTGAGGGATTGTTGGGAAAAGTGAACCATAACCTCTGATATGTTAGGTGCCCGTCAATTCTTTAAGTACTCTTGGGTCTATACCATAAGGGCCCATCGCTTTTGATGCATTATTATTTTTTAGTATCTTCTCTACTCCTTTGGTTGTTACTATGATGTTCCTCATTTTATCTGCAGGAGGAGTTTGGTATGGGATATATTCATATTCTGTTTCAGTATAAACGCTTGTAAGCTGGGTATTCAATGCCTCAGCTTTTTGTTGGTCTGTTTCAGCGGTCTTATTATCTTTAGTTTTAAGTGTTGGTATTCCCTGTTTGTCTGCTTTCAGGTTGTTGATATATTTCCAAAAGGGTTTAGAGTCTTGTTTGATATCGCCTATTAAGTTGTTAACATAGTTGTTGTGGGCCAATTCAATTTCTTTGTTAATTTTGCGTCTTAATTCTTGCCAGTTTTGTTTTATTCTCATGCTGTTGTTTCTTTTATAGTTGGCTTGTGTTTTGTTCTTTTGTTTATCATCAGTCTTGATGCGAAAAGCTACTACTCTATCTAGCAACTGAGAAGTGCTATAATGTTTATATATAAGCAGCACATAAACAATAACAAGAAAGGCTGTTAAGTGAACTTTTAGACGGCAGCATTTTCAATAGTTTAAGTGATCAGACTGTTGAAGAAAACAGAAACTACATGAGACAATTCAGAAACTGCACTTCCGTTAGACCAGTACATCCTACCCTTACTATGAAATCACATTCCCTCAGATTCACTCCCTATCAAAATTCCCCTCACTAGCATATACCCTCACCCTCTCCATCATTTTATTTTTCTTCATCCCTTTCTCGGGAATGCAATACGATATTATAAGATGTACCAGATATAGAAGAATTTACGTTTTAAAAAATGAAGGAAATTAAAAACTTATTGACACCAAACATAAATAAAGGATACTGAGCACTTTTTAAAATGAAGTCTTATATACCTTATATGCGAGTTTCTCTCAATGAGACAGCATCACAACGACTACAGATATATATAAATATAGATGACATATTCACTTTGCTGATGCTACCATTTGTTTGGTTTTTATTTTATTTTTAATTCTTTTTTTTTTTTTTTTTTTGTTCTGATAAAAAAAACTGTCCGCAAGAAAAAAGCACATTTCCCCTAAAAGACACAGTACTTACAGTTTACATTCATAAAACTGTCAGGAACTATATTTATAGACAATCAATATACGAGTCACCAAACAGGTCGTTTTTGAAGAAAACAATAGCATTTCTTTTTTTTCTATTAAGTCCTTTGGTCTTCTCTTCTGCATTTTTTATCACTTTAT
Source organism: Mytilus edulis (assembly GCF_963676685.1). Taxonomy (NCBI): domain Eukaryota; kingdom Metazoa; phylum Mollusca; class Bivalvia; order Mytilida; family Mytilidae; genus Mytilus; species Mytilus edulis. Next base: position 49,417,877 of record NC_092356.1, on the reverse strand, counting down.
TAATGATACAGCAACCTAGCAACAAAAATATGCAAACGACATGTGCACGCTGAACGGAGAAAAGGAGATGCGAGTTTCCCTCAATGAGACAGCATCCTAAAGACTGCAGATATATATAAATCCCATATTCACTATGCTGATGCTACCATTTCATTTGTTTGGTTGGGTTTTTTTTTTTTTTTTTTTTTTTTTTTTTGTAGTTTTTTTCTGATAAAAAAAAATGTCCGCAGTGAAAAAGCCAGTATAGTGATTCACCAAAAACGCACTAAAATGAATCAGGGTTTATTAAAGACGTTTCCTATACCGTATTTTGGTTGGTTAAACAAGAATTCGTTGAAATGATTTTGACTTGACTAAAGCAATGTTTTGAAACACATACATGTTACTATCTTCTTGTATTATGACTGATATATTTGTCGCTGGACATGCTGCAGTTTCATCGATGATTAAAGTTCTTGAATACTTTGTAGGATCTATTAACTGGAGTTCTAAATTAACTAAAGCAATGTTTTGCAACACATACATGTTACTATCTTTTTGAAATGTTACTGACATATTTGTCACAATTTTAGTGTAGCGACTTTTAAGTTTTACCTTTATCTTCAGTTACAGTCAGATCGTTGTATATAACTTAAGGACGACACCTTTATGTATACATTTTTTTTTTCTTACTACGAAAGGGTGTGGTTTATGACCAAGAATGGCAAAATTCGGAGAATGTATCGCGCAGTCATTATTTATCACATCAGAGAAACATAGTTACCACCAGAGACAAGAACACAATTGAAAATCATTTTTCTATAAGGTGCAACGTATAATACGCGTGTTATAAACAAGGTATTAATCAAGTTCCGAAACGATGTACACCCCGCTAACATGTTTTATAGCTGACCATTTGGTATGGGCTTTGCTTATTGTTGAAGGCCGTATCGTGACCTGTAGTTGTTTTAAATTTCTGTGTCATTTTGGTCTATTGTGGGGAGTTGTCTCATTGGCGATCATACCATATCTTCATTTTTATACAAGCGCTAAAAGGTGATTTCACCTCTTCGAACCAAGAACCAGATCTTCAAACATACGAATATAAAACATTTAAAAGGTAGAACGTATACAAAATCAAATAAGAAACAAATAAGTACCGAACATAAATCAACAGGATCGGTTGAGCACAAACACAAAGTCATATAATTTGGTTATAAAAAGTTCATTTTACCTCAACAAATTTAGAACTACAATGTATAACCAGAGATAAGAATATAAACAATTAACAAGGGGGAAGGATATTAAAAATCGAATACGTAACGAATAAGGAATAAGTAACGAATAGGTAACGAATAGGTAATAAGGAATAAGTAACGAATAGGGAATAAGGAATAAGTAACGAATAGGTAACGAATAGGGAATAAGTAACGAATAAGGAATAAGGAATAAGTAACCAACTTGACGTCCATTTAAAACTCGCATTTTGAAATTTTGTATATGAATCAAATAGGATTTTTCTGAATATCGCAAAAATCAAAATCGCATTTCAGTCTAAAATTACAAAATCGCAAGTATAAATGCACTCAATAATTTCTGAATTAACAGTAATTACTAGTTCAGTTCATCGAAAGATAAAATGATAATAAGGCTTTCACCACTTGCCATCAAATAAACTGTAAAGAAGCTGCTGCTTTATTTGACGAAAAGCTACAACTCTATCTAGCAACTGGGAAGTGCTACAATGTTTATATATAAGCAGCACATAAACAGTAACAAGAAAGAAGATGTGGCAATCATACCACATCTTCTTTTTTATATGTTAAGTGAACTTTTAGACGGCAGCAATTTCAATAGTTAAAGTAATCAGACTGTTGAAGAAAACAGAAACTACACGAGACAATTCAGAAACTGCACTTCCGTTAGACCAGTACATCCTACCCTTACTATGAAATCACATTCCCTCAGATTCACTCCCTCTCAAAATTCCCCCCACTAGCATATACCCTCACCCTCTCCATCATTTTATTTTTCTTCATCCCTTTCTCGGGAATGCAATACGATATTATAAGATGTACCAGGAACTATATTTATAGACAAGTACGAGTGACCAAACAGGTAGCTTTTGAAGAAAAAAAATAGCATTTTTTTTTCTATTAAGTCCTTTGGTCTTCTCTTCTGCATTTTTCATTACTTTAGTATACATGAAATAACTGCATATTTGAAAATGTATAATGTGCAACAAACAGAATGTGGGGTAAACGTCAATGAGACAGCAACCTAGTGACAAAAATATGCAAACGACATGTGCACGCTGAACGGAGAAAAGGAGATGCAAGTTTCCCTCAATGAGACAGCATCCCAAAGACTACAGATATATATAAATGCCATATTCACTTTGCTGATGCTACCATTTGTTTGGTTGGTTTTTGTTTTTGTTTTTGTTTTTTTTTGATAAGAAAATGTCCGCAATGAAAAAGCCAGTATAGTGATGAAAGTGGCTTTAATCACCAAAAACGCACTAAAATGAATCAGGGTTTGTTAATGACGTTTCCTATACCGTATGTTGGTTGGTTAAACAAGAATTCGTTGAAAGGATTTTGAACTGACTAAAGCAATGTTTTGCAACACATACATGTTACTATCTTCTTGTATTATGACTGATATATTTGTCGCTGGACATGAAGCAGATTCATCGATGATAAATTTTCTTAAATGCTTTGTAGGATCTATTGACTGGAGTTTTAAATTAACTAAAGCAATGTTTTGCAACACATACATGTTACTATCTTTATAAAATGTTACTGATATATTCGTCGCTGGACATGAATCAGCTAGATCTAATAAAAATAGTTCATCATTGCCGTGTAGTATTAATTGATTTATTGAGAAACATATTACTAATGTCAGTTTGTATTTGATAGAAAACAAGTATATGGCTAAGAAGTGTCAGAAGACTTATTAGAAAGGTATTAACGGTACAGCAAGTAGAAGGACCTGCGTTTAAACTTCGTGGTGTGCATCACAATTTTAGTGTAGCGACATATATCTTTTACTTTTATGTTCAGTTACACTAGTCTGATCGTTGAAATAACTTTCGGAAGACATTTTTATACATACAATTTTTTTTGTTACTACGAAAGGGTGTGGTTTATGACCAAGAATTGCAAAATTTCGGGGAATGTATCGCGCAGTCATTATTTGGATGCATCTATCGGTAGCTAAAAAGACATGTCGTTGAGAAGCACAACTGTGTTACACTGACTGTGTATGTAAAGATTTTGTGTGCATAATGTCAATAGAGTTACGTCTCTGCTAAACTGGAGTCTGTAGGTTTCAGTTCTGGAGATGCCCGTGAAGACATTTTTTTTTTTTTTTTATTTGGCAAACACACATTTAAGATTTAATTACACAAAAGTTGAATCTGTAGTACATCTTAACACTAACTCGTGTGCTTACTTATTATGAAATGCTTAATTACATGAACTATGAAGTCATTATACACATGGATAAGTCCGGCACTTTTAAAACTACGATTTTTGTCGCTGTTTAAGTAGACAGAGTTGCCTCTCGTATATTTTTCACACTTCATCCCTAGGAGTCATCCGAAAAAGTTCAATTTTCAAGAAATGATGACGCACATCACTATCAAACAAATAACATAACTTATAATATTAAGCTATACATTTCCCCTAAAAGACACAGCACTTATAGTTTACATTCATAAAACTGTCAGGAACTATATTTATAGACAAGCAATATACGAGTGACCAAACAGGTCGTTTTTGAAGAAAAAAAATAGCATTTCTTTAAACGTCAATGAGACTGCAACCTAGCGACAAACATATGCAAACTACATGTGCACGCTGAACGGAGAAAAGGAGATGCAAGTTTCCCTCAATGAGACAGCATCCTAAAGACTACAGATAATATATAAATGCCATATTCACTTTGCTGATGCTACCAGTTGTTTGGTTTGGTTTTTTTTTGTTGTTGTTGTTTGAAAAAAAAATGTCCCAAAATGAATCAGGGTTTAATAAAGACGTTACCTATACCGTATTTTGGTTGGTTAAACAGGAATCCGTTGAAAGGATTTTAAATTGACTATAGCAAAGTACATACATGTTACTATATCTTCTTGTATTATGACTGATAGATTTGTCGCTAGACATGAAGCAGATTCATTGATAATCAAAAAGTTCTTGAATGCTTTGTATGATGTATTAACTGGAGTTTTAAATTAACTAAAGCAATGTTTTGCAACACATACAATCCATGTAACTGTCATTTTGAAATGTAACTGATATATTTGTTCCCAGTAAAGACATTTTTTTTCTTTTGGCAGGCACACATTTAAAATTTAAGTTGAAATCAGTAGTACATCTTAACGCAAACTCGTGTGCTTACTTATAATGAACTGCTTCATGACATGAAATATGAAGTCATTATACACATGGGAAAAGTTGCACTTTTAAAAATACGATTTTTTTGGGCTGTTGAAGTAGACAGAGTTTCCTCTCATACATTTTTTGACGAAGTTCATCCCACATGAATGTCATTCAAAAAAGTTCAATATATATTAAAAAAATGTTTGTTTCACCGGCTCAGCCATTGCCACTATATGTAATGCTAAAATTGAGAGAGAGAAAAATGTTTTCGACTTGTCGCCAAAATTAAAGATCGTTTTTCGCGTAAGGCGAAATAAAAAATCTGGTGAAAAAAATCCCCCTCCCCAGAAAATCAAATGGTTAATGCCTAAAGGCTTTGATTGAACTGTGAAAAAAAGTTTGTTTTATTTTTTAAAGTTTTTAGAGTTAACTGAAGGATTTGTATAGTAAGAAGAAATTATAATTTACGATAAACCGCGAGATTCCAATCATGTCCTTCTTACTATACAAATCCTTGGTTAACTGATCCTGAGACGACTGTGTTATAGTAGAGGGGGAGGACAGGGGTAAGGGAGACCGGGAGAAAGGGGGTAGGAAAAAGGAGAAAGGGGGTGGGAGAAAGGAGAAAGGGGGTAGGAGAAAGGAGAGGAAGGCTGGGAGAAAGGAGAAAAAGTTGGAGAAAGGAGAAAAATAAAATATCTCTCCTTTTAAAAAAAATTCTAATATTTCAAGAAAAAATATCTCAAAAGGAGATGTTTGATTCTAATGGGAGAAAGGAGAACGGGGGTAGGAGAAAGGAGAAGAGGGGTGGGAGAAGGGAGAAGGGTACCCCCCTGTCCTCCCCCTCATAGTAGTCTCAGACTGATCTTAACTGTTAACCAAATTTAGAATTATTGCTCATGTTTATGTTAGGAAAAAACAATGGTATACCTTGAGACCGAATTTTTTTTTAACCTATGTAATAATAAAAGTTGTGGGTCTTACAAATGCCTAGCATTTTTGTGAGCATGACTTAGTTGTTGTAGCCTGTGAGGTACCTCATGATTGATATTTGTAACATTAAATTTGATTGAGTAAATAATCAATTGACCGGGTCTCACTAATTAGCGACAAGAAGCGTTAAGAAGCGTCAAGAGGAATAATTTTAGCGACAAGAAGCTATTTAGCGACAAGAAAACATTTTTTTTAATAAATATAAAAAAATATGCATTTAGTCTTTTTTAATATACGCGTAGAAATAAATTGATTTTTTTATTATTATATTGATAGATGAAGAAATTAAACATTTGTAAGAGCAAAGGAAATGCACACGCTATAAAAATGAAAATACAAACAAAGATTTTTCACTTTATTTTGAAGGATTTATTGAAATAAAAACATAAAATATTATTTCCTTTCTAAGTCTAACTGTTCAATTCATTTTTCCTGATAGGACCAACGTTAGCTGTGGCTTCACCCTAAGGTAATACACAATGTAGAACATCAAATGAGATTAACGAGGCGCGTGTCCCTTGTTTTATTGCTACAATAACATCCAATTAACACCTTCAACTTTGCACACGCGTCAGACTATACAATACACGCGCCAGAATATAAAATCATTGTAAAATAAAATAGTGAACATCTGTTGAAAACTCAAGATTGTCTGACATTAATAAATTTCCTTTAATCTTCAATCAATAAACATGATATATATCGTTAAATGAGGTAATACACTAAATAAAATGATGAAACATATTCACATTTTAATTATGTTTTCCTCATGTTTGGTTTCAGTTCTTTGTATTTCACAATGTGTGTCTGTATTTTCAGGACAATGTCATTATGATGTACAGATTTACTTTGCAAGCTTAATATGTATTGTACAAATACAGTTTTAAAAGACTAAATTATAAGATAAATATATTATTGTTCTAAAACACAAGGAAAAGTAATCTCATAATACAGAGTAAACGTAATACTGGCTGTTATACGTGACATACATAATAAATGATAAGATATCCAGGGGTTAAAAATTTTTGTTACAGCTAACTAGCCCAGGACTTATTGGCAGCAGGATTTTACTAGCCCTGTTGGAAGAGCTGCTAGTCCATCAAAACTGACCTGCTAGCCCTAGTATGCCTTTAAAATCAAGAGTTTGTTGCATAATACAAAGTGGGTGTCCGTTGTTTTGAAGGAGACATTATACACTGTATTTAATAATTTTTGTTGATCTGTTATTTATTCTTTTGGTGCTTAACCTAACTTAGTTGTTCCCACATTCAAAGCAGACTTTTTATTGGCGTGCTTGGGGCAACTAACGGCAATATTCACAGAGCATTGTCTGTTTTTTCAGCAGCAACAGCCAACCTTGCCATGGGAATCATTGTGTCCCAGTTCTGCCAACTTTTCAGGAAGTGAATGCGTGATTTTGTGGCCAAATTGTAAAGATCAAAGAGAAAAAAACAATAGATCAAAGGAAAATGCCACAAAATAAGCATGAACATGTGTGAGTCTCGCGCTAAAGACTTGACAGCCCTGCTGTCCTGGACACTATTATTTTTTTCCGCGGCTTTTCCCTATCGTGTTTAGCATTTTTGGGGGATGAATTTTCAGCCTCGTTACTCCCTTCATCTACCGTTTTTCGTGTTGAAACTGACGAAGTTCCTGGGGTTCCCGTACTAAAATATTAAGAAATATTTTGTTGCATGGTTTCGTGCTCAAGAGCTGTGCAACAAGACAGGTCAATACCAATCAATACATCATACCCCCAAATACCGTTAATTGAAAATCTCGGCACGATAAGCAATGTACAATACCCCAAGCCATGATATGAGAAATCGATATTTAAAGTACGAGAATTGCAATCAACACATGATACCAGGCCGCCCAGACATGCCAGAGTTATTTCTTCCAGTTTTAAAATATGTACAACAGGACCTGTACAAACCAGTTCAAATTCTTGGAATCCTGGATGACTTAATTGAATCGAAATGGCTCACATACAATAGTGATGAAAGGATTTTTCACTTTCTATTTTGGAAACGTCAATATTTTTTGTTACTAGTCCGTCGGGCATATCGAATTACACATTTTAATTGCCCGAGGCGTAAATGATCTAGTCCCGGGCGTCGGGCTAGTGGATTTTTTAACCCCTGAATTATATCATGTAAATAAATGTTTCAATTTTTTTTTTATATCAAAGGAATGTTAACTTTCTTGTCTAAAATTGTTTTCTTTTGCATATTCTTTTAATATTTATTTGGAATAAGTAATTTTGATTTATAAAATATGTTTTCTTGTCGCTAAAATAATTCTTCTTGTCGCTTCTTGACGCTTTTTGTCGCTAAAATTCTTCTTGTCGCTAATTAGTGAGACCGAATTGACCAATCAAAATGCATGTTACATTCATCTTTTTATGATAATATGAACACAGAGCCTGGTAAGAATCATGCCAAACTTTTACAATTTACTATAATATCTTCTAATCTAAGATGACATTAGCTTGAATGCCATTTAATTAAATATTTATGCTTTCTGTTGTCATATTGAACTGACACGCACCTGCAGGCTGCAATGAAAAATCAAAGAAATTAATAATCATGAAAATATTCCTTCAAGTTACTTCCCTTTGGCCCTGACTAGTCCATGTAGTCTATAATTTGATTTAATAAATCGCTTAGACATGTTAGATATTTCTATCAACATACATTCAGTGGTCAGGTTATATAGTGACCCTGGATATCTCGAGCTGGATATACAGTTGGGTTGTCTCAAAATGGCTTTATTAATACAACATACTACATTGTTTGTAATGACAGTATAAAACAAAGGCACTATAAATCGTTTGCCCCTCTTTCATAGATCACTCTAATATTAGAGCACTGAGTGACAATGAAAATAAATCCAATTGTTTAATAGTACTAAAATATAGCTATGGTATACATGTAATCCTCCACCAGTAGAATATAGTGTATTTTATACATCCACTTCATCCTGTTCATCTTATTTCTTTATCTTTTGCATCCATGGAGTAATGATGTGTATCACTATGTGTATTGAAACATGTCTGCACAATTTTAAAACTTCTACATCTGCATCAATCCAAGGCCAGGGTTTTTTAATTTGTTGGTTTACGGATTTTACCAATGAAAAAGTCGGGTCGGTCGGTTGGCAAAAAAAATAAAAAAAATATGCTATTTTGTCATCATTTCTTAGATTTTAGTTCGATGAAATCAGCTGTCATAAACATCGCATGACATTCTGATAATTTCCCGTAAACAAAAAGTGGACGGGGACTGCACGGATATCGTCATTTCACAAACATGAAAAACAGATTCGCGTAGCTCTTAATCAATTCCCGATAACTTGGTGGGCTTGGTGAATTACGATCTTCAAGCACGAAAACTGATAAAGAAGAAAAAATGTAAAAAACGTCGTACGAAAATAAGTTTCAACACACATGTCAACAAACGTAATGGACTCGTCCACTGGAAAAACGAGAATATCGGATTAATCTGTTGTCATGCATTCCCGTTTTTTTGGCCAAATGGACGAAAATTTTTTATGATCTATGAAGCAAGAAAATTTCAAATGATTTGTTAATATTTAGTACTTTAACTTGACGTCTTCTACCTGTCCACATTTGGACAAGTCTATTTCTATCAGATGATGCATCTTACAGACTGATGACAAATACGGTAAACGAATTGATTTTGTAATTGGTTTTAAACACAGGTTTCGTTTCGCAAAATTATTTGCGCAAACCACATTTGAAGGTCAGTTATAATTGATTTGTCTATTTTTAGAAACGTAAACTGGAAGTTTTATTTTTTTCACTACAGAAAGTGTTATCAATTTTTATAGTGATTAATGCATTTCATTTCATAAAAAAACGAGTATTTTAATTATTTTTTAGGGACAATGCATTTGTTACGGTCGGCGGGAATAAAAAAGCATGAAAAGTGAATTTTATTTTTATTCTGGAAATCGGCAAAATCGGATCGGCGGATCCGTAAACCAACAAATTAAAAAATTCTGGCCCAAGATTCATCAGCACATTGATAACTTATTTATACCAATAATTGTAAAATCAAAAAGGTCATCTTTCATCAACATCTTCAAGAGTCATAATTTTGTTTATCTATGGGCTCTATTAGTGAGTGTTGATAAGAGATATCTTTTGACAAGATTTTCCAAAATTAGGTAGTCACAGATATCAGCCATATCACATGTCTTACTTGACTTTTTATTTAACATTGTCATGATTGTTGAAGGGTCTTTATGCTTAAAGGTTGATCTTCATGAATGATTTATGGTTATAGAAGGTAAATACACAAATGTATAGGGATGTTCTAGGTTAGAGTAAGAATGGTGAGGTCATGTTAAGTGTAAATGATAGTTTAGGTTATATCTACATTTGTAGCTCTATTAGGTTTCAGACCCCTAATATAAGGTGAACGAAGGCCAAAACATTCTACCAATTTGTACATTTTGTACATGTGTGCCTGTTCCAATTAAGTCAGGTGGCTGTAATTCAGTTGTTGTCTTAAGTTGCTGTTTTTATGTCCCACATATGAGCATTATGTTTTCTGGTCTGTTCGTCCATCTGTCTGTCTCTCTTCAGGTAAAAGTTTTTGGTTGAGGTATTTTTTGATGAAGTTAAAGTCCAATCAACTTGAAACTTGGTACACATGTTCCCTATGATATGATCTTTCTAAATTTAATGTCAAATTCGAGATTTTACCCCATTTTCATGATCCACTGACCATAGAAAATTATAGTGTGGATTGGGCATCCGTGTACTATGGACACATTCTTAACAGATTCATTTCTTAAATAACTTAATAGAATTGTTCTACATTTGTCATGTGCATGCCTTATTGCATGTGGTATGGGTTAGACTCATTGTTAAAGGCAGCTGGCCATACATGTACAATGACCTTCAATGTATAGTTGCTACATGTATTTAATCTCTGATGATGAGTTGTCTCAATGCTAAATGACAAATCGTACTTCTTTTTCTTTTTAAGTACACATCTTCTTAATTTTATTGGGAAGATCCTAAAAAAAGGATATCATCCTCATTTCAGATTGAAGACGAATCCTTGTTTGAAATTTTGCAGTAGTAGTCTAAGTAGTCTTTCCAACAATTTGGTCACATCAACTTGAAACTTATTAATACACAGACATTTGTTAATAATAAAGTAGAGAGAAGTGAAAGAACTAATTGTGTCTTGTCAATAGCTTTGTTCTGTTTGTTAATTATCCAGTTTTGTTAGTGTAACAGGCAAATGACTGAGTTTTCAACTAATGTGTCAGTCCATGAGTCCTGGACTCGTTAATATAGACTACATGTAAATAGCTAGATAACATTATTTTCAAAACTGGTATCCATGAGTCCAATGATGCATCATGATTTAAAAATTATGTATAAACTGAGCACATACATTGTACATTATCATTTATATCACAAGTTTTGAAATAGAATAGATTTTATGTCATTTCCTCTATCTAAGATACTGAAATACACATGTACTAAATTGAACATGTTGAAGCAATACAATTGAAGCCATGAAATTGAAGCAATAAAATTGCTGTTAGGCCCCCCCTTTTGGTAAAAAATTTGGTTGCTTATATAGGGAATCACTGATGCGTGACTGGAGTGGGCCCCCCTTAGGTCAGTCAGTGAGCCCCCTCTTATGAAAATTTCTGGATCAGCCACTGTTATATTGAAATTAAGTACTATAATTTTAGTCTTAATTTGATGTGGAAGACAAAAAATGGAATTATCGGTCAGACAAAACCCCAAAAAATTTGGCAAAGACTGCTGGTACAGTCATTGACAGTATAACTATTATGGTCATGATGGTAGATGGACAACAAAAAATAATGGAGAAGCAAAACACAGGGCTCCTCGATTTGTATTATGATCACAGATGTACACTTTGTAAATGTCTGGATAAAACAATTGAAATAAAGAAAATCTTATGTCTGCCATCAATCATGTATCATATGCAGGTACAAATGTACTATAGAACATTGTATAATGGACATGAATAGGTATATATATTGAATGACTACCAATATCTATCAAAAAGCTTTTATTGAAAATGAGGTCAAATTATCAATTCCTGGTATACATTGATAGTATTTAGAGTGTTTTTGCATGTAAGAATAGGTTATAAGTTCAAAATAGTATATATACTCAATAAAATTAGATAGCCTTCAAAAAAGTAAAAAGTATGTGCTTTGAGATTAAACTTTCTGCTGTCCAACCCAGCAACTTAACTATTTTCCATAATATTAAATTGAATTATTTTATGATAACATTGATTAATTGGAATTTTAAAATTCGCTATAGTCTGATAGAAACTTTTCTGTTTTATCTGCATGTCAGGTTCATGTATAATAGTTGAATACAAGGAATGGTAATATCTCAAAGATATAATATGTCAATATTTTTACTCCCACACTGTACTTGTACTTGAAAATAATTGTAATGTCATGCATTGATTTATTATAATGCACAACTCATGGTTCCTAGAATATTGATAGATTGATTGATTGTTTGTTTTACATCATTTCCAATACCCTTGTCCATATGATGGAGACTAGTTGCCGACAGAATAGCTATAGAAACTTTATGTTAACGTGGTTAATTCAATTAATTAAGATTCTATTCTGATCTTCAACATTTACAAAGATCAAAATTTAAATCTTTTTATTTTTGAGGCGACATGCATGTAGGTAGAAGTCTGCATCCATTTGTTCTGTTTAGGCCGTCTGGTTAAAGTTTTGGTCAAGGTAGTATTTATTGAAGTTGAAGTCCAATCAACTATGATACGATCTTTCTAGTTTTAATGCGAAATTAATTTTAATGAGAAATTAGAGTTTTTACCACATTTTACACTCCACTGAACATAGAAAATGATGGAATATGTACTAAAGACACATTCTTGTTCATACATGTATTTGTGCTTATACTACTTTGAATTCTATCAAATACTTCTGTCATGACTGTCCCATTAGGTTATCAGTTTTATTAAATTTGATCCTCTAGTTTTAACAATGTTTTAACAGTGTCAGAAAGAAAGTTGAATTGAATATTAGATATTAGACTATAGGACTGCCTGATGTCAATAATGTTAGAAATAAGAAATCATATTAAAAATTTCTTTTTTTAATGTTTTTGGCCGAAATTCCTTTAGTCTATACATTTACAAGTTTATTCATATCACTCCCTGAAATATTTGTCTATAATATGTATTGATGTTAATCAGATGTAAGTGTAATGAGGTATGATGTTTCTCTTCCTAATGATGTCGTACTTGTATCATTACGCACTTACCTACATGTAGTTGGCAAGTGACACGGGTTGACACAAGTTAAACATTTGTAGTAATTAAGGATATATATGTCTTCTTTCTCAACCAGGTAAGAAATTAATATATATGGATGAAAATCAATTCATATATTTTGTTATGCTGTTTATACATTATTTATATTATTTAACAAGTTGGAAAAATCCTTAATCTTTTTTTTTAAATCAGATTTAAAAATTATAATGTCAAACCTTACTGTATTATGGTGACATTATAAGATTTCTTCATTGCAATAAATAAAGGTATTTAGTCTCCTCTCTATGCTGTAGCTAGGTTTCAAATATTTTTATAATATGCTTAAAATTTTTAAGTAATTAGGCAAAACATGAAATTATACACATACATAACAGGCTATTATTTGAACTTGGAATTATTTTTAATTATGGAATTTGCTTGATTTCTTGTTACTGAAATTTTTAATAAATTCCATGTTTATTCTGTACTGAAATGTTCTTTGCTGCGCACAACACTTTCTATTACAAAGAAAATAGTATATTTTCAATAGAATGCACTGTGCCGCGCACAACACTATCTAACCAAAATACATTGTATGGAAAGTGTTATTAACCGCTGAAAAGATTATGATACCAAATAAACATGGAATTTATTAAAAATATTAAACACAAGAAATTATGCAAATTCCATAATTGAAAATAATTCCAAGTTCAAATAATAGCCTGTTACATGTAGTTTTAAATCCATAGATATACATACATCTACGATAAATCTGAGGGGACCTACAAGTTATCAGGATTTAATGGGATACATCAACGATTTGTGTATACTAGTCCTTGGATACATACATGTACAGTATAAAATCAGTCTACATGAAAAATTTTAAATCTATAGCCCTAGAGCTCAATTATAGGACAATTTAAGTTAGAACTTAGATTCTGTGACCTAGGCCTGTAGAGATGATTTTTACAGGCCTAAAAGCAATTTACAAGCCATGGCTGCTGGGCCTGTGGTTAAGTGTAAAGTCAGCCCACTGGTAAGTCAGTCAAAATGTAGAGGTGACTTTCAATCTTCTACAGTCTTTTATTTTTTATTAAATGATCATGGTCATGGAGCCAATATGAGCAAGGTCTTGGACTTTTAGTCATACATCTACAAAACAAAATTAACAACTAGCTACATACTCATGATGCTACCATTATACAGCCAACATCAATCAAATCAGTTATGTTAGTATGACTTAGTGCTCACAAACATGTTTAACCCCGTCACATTCTTTATGTTGATTAGTTGCTGTCTGACATGTTTCTTTTTATGCCTCCGCAATAACGCAAAGGGGGCATTAAGTTTTACCTTTGTCTGTCTGTCTGTTTGTCATGTTTGTTTTGAAATTGGTTTCTGCTCTAACTTTTGTTAGCCGCTTTGCCTCACCCATATGAAATGAAACTGATACAAAATGCTTATTACCACAAGGTTTAACTTGGGTGGCGTCATTTTTACCTTTCTAGAGTTATGCCCCTTTAAGAAGTGAAAAATGGCTGAATCATTATTTTGGTTCCATTCTCCAAAGTTCTTTAGTTTGCCTTAACCAAATTTTATAAATCTTATACAAAATGATTATTACCACAAATTACAGACAGACAGATCAAATTGGAATTTTGGTGGTTTCAGCTATACTATTCTTAAGTTATGCCCCTTTACACATGTATGAAAAAAATTCATATCTGTTCTCTAAACTTACGTTTGCCTCAACCAAATGTTTTGAAACTTACACACTATGCTTATATCCACAAAACTTAGATCAAGTAGGTACTAATTTGGGTAGTGATGCTTATACCCTTCTTTACTTTCACATTTGCCGTGTAGGAACCCTTTATAGCATACTACATGTATATACTGTATAGTTATAAGTCATGTGGTGACAGACCTACAATATATAGTTTCTTACATCCACATCATTTGGTGTTTTGTAGATAGTTGTCTAATAAATTGGCTATCATATACCACATCTCCTTACATGTAATTTTATATAGTGAGAGGAAGTCAAAAGACACATGTGGTGGAAGGTTAAAACCTGTTATTTTAGTCAGGAAACACATTGTCTATGTAATACTGTAATCTAAATTTGATTAAAAACTATAAAGTGAACCAGCTGTAGTCATGGTAGTATAAAATGCATTATATTCAGGTTGTATAGTTAAATCTTGTTATATAATCGTTTTTCATCAATACTTAAGGATTTTCTAGCAGATTTTTTACATTCAAAAGAGATTATGCAATAAGAAGATTGTGATTTTAGGCAGAAGCTTGGTCCTGTTTGAAACACTTTATTAAGTTTCTTATTTCATTTTGCAATTGGGAATTAAAATAATAAGTGCTGAAAGGTGGTCATGGTTGTACATTTTTGTAACTGTGCTTGGTGTTGAAATTTTTATTATCTGGATTTATTGCTCTTACAAAACGCTGAGGAATGCTTGATAAACTACCTTAAATAAACCGATTTGTTTTGATCTGGTAAGTTTTATTGTTGATTTTAATGTCCTGTGTGAAAATGACTGGAGGTCTGGGAGGGTTGGAGTTTGTTTGTTGACAAGAAATTATACATATATATTTTATCTGATATTTATCATGTACAAGTAAAGAGGTGGGAAAGGACCTTTATCGGGACTTTGGGGTCAGGTGTTTTTAAGCTCCGGATTTTAGGATTGACTCTTTCGGGATCCTTATTTTGAATTTCGGGATGTCAGGATTTAAATTTATTTAAATTCAGCATGTTCAGGACCTCGGGATTTCATGTTTTTAAGCACGGTATTTTGGGATCAGGACCCCTCATCTACCCCCCTCAGTAAAGAACTGAAAAAATATGAATAGAAGTACACTATGTAATATTTTTAATAGTTTGTGCTGTTATAGTGCTGGCATTATACACAGTTAGATCAAGGTTTCATACATGCAGCTTTTATGACATTATTACACAATGTGTATTATTGCACTTATAATTATGAAGAGGTTGGATAAGGTCCAACACATTTCTGTCAGATTTTTATATATATATATATATATATAAAGATGATGTGCACATTTCACCTTTGAATAACATGATCAACCTGTCATATTAATAAAGTCATAGATTGATTAAAACTTTCTTCTAATCTATCAAAAATGTTTGCATGTTTGAGGCATGCACTTGTACTTATTTAATATTGACATACTTTAAAGGTTGCATAGTCTTAGTACCTTTTTGTTATCATTGGACTGTGAACTAAATTTTATCCTCCTTTTTACGTGCATATTGTTTTAAGGGTAGACATGGTAGACCTTGTCAAAGATTAATTTCTTCAGGTACATGTAGTTATCTTACATATATATATAGTATGTCTACCTTGTTTTAAAGACAGAGACATGATGAGTCTTGCATAAGATATCTGTATTGATTTTATTGTGAAAATTTGATATTATTGCAGTAGAATTAAGTGTTACAATTGATATGCACTTGTTTAAACACTTTCACCACCTTGGTATAATAGCAACAAGAGATTTTTTGTCTGCTTGGAATAGTGGTTCATAAAATTTGAACAAGTCCTTCACACACAAAATAAATATACATTTCATAAATAAGGCCATTTGATTAGTTTTTTTGTTTGAATCGTTTTACATTGTCATTTCGGGGCCTTTTATAGCTGACTAAGCAGTATGGGCTTTGCTCATTGTTGAAGGCCGTACTGTGACCTATAGTTGTTAATTTCTGTGTCATTTAGGTCTCTTGTGGAGAGTTGTCCCATTGGCAATCATACCACATCTTCTTTTTTTATATTGTACACGTTACTTTATTATCACATTTCTCAAGATGTTGGACCAGAATTAAGAGTTAATGTATAAACCCCTTACTTACATGTACGTACATTGTAAATAAGAGGTTTCCATTAGAACTGCTACTAAATAAATTCAATGTCTTCTAAAATTCTTAAATAATTAACCCAGGATGCACGACTGGTGGCCTATACATTGTATATACACAAAGTTACAGAAAGGCAACTAACTTTAACATGTTTAAGGGATGGGGTTAGTTAGTAGGTTATTACTTCACCTGGCTCCTTTGACTTCTGGCCTAATTTATACATAGTTCGTCAATGAAATACAACCTGAAATATTTAAAATACTGAAGGTACATTCATTATTAAACCAGAACTAACACTTATAAGTCACAGTGTACACAAGGTTATCTATGCTAATATTCAACTTTAAAGGCCAGTTGTAAGATAAAATCAAGGTGTGGTTGTAGATATCATGGGTACTTAGTTGGACAAAAATGTTGCTACCGTGGGTAAAGTAGAGTCATAGAGAAAAAATACCAAATATTGTTAAGGTGTTGTCGATATTGTTCTATAAAGTGGAAAAAAGTTATTTATAGTCAGGATAACACAATGATAATTTGAAGGAAGTGCATTTGAGGTAATTTATGTTACATCATGCTCATATTGTTGTTTTTGTATTTATTTATTTGCATGTAGGGATGATATAATAAATATTTTTTTGGTAAAAGTAAAATAAATGTAAAATCATTGTAAATTTTTATCTTAAACATATGTACATGTTATATGACAGTTGTTGAAACATGTTACAGTGTTTTCTCTCAAAAATTTGAAAAAGCATCCTCTTTTAAAATTGAAGAAATTTTGCCATAGTAACTTATTTATGAAACTCTTGGAAAACTGAAGTTACAAATGTATGATTAAACATCAGGTATTTGTTTCAGATTAGATTGTGAAAAATTGTATCCCGATCTAACATTTCTTTAAATTATTTATTAAAAATTCGAATTTTGTCAACTTGACCTTTCTTCAAAGATATCATGGTCACAAGCAAGAGAATAGGGGAAATGTTTACAATTGTCTTTAATTTCCTTTATTTACAAGTCAGAACAATTACGATATCAATTGTGCAGCATGAGCATTATGAAAAGAAGTGGTAATTTGACAAATATATAAAAACAAAAAAGAAAGAGAAAATGTTAGAAATTCTATTATAAAAAATGCAAAAAGTTGCTAAGATGATTTAAAGTTAAAAGTTGTACTATATCCATCTGACCTAAATTGTAAGAAAGATTTTAAAAAAAGCTAAATTTAAAATCAGCTGATTGTGTTATAGCATGTTTGCGACTTAAAAAGAATTTCTAACATTTTCCTATCTTTCTCTCTTCAGGTTGACTACATTTTGGTGATTGGTTGCAGCAGTGTTATCTTTAGTTTTCAGCTGAACCTCTCTCTGTTGGAATAGTTTCTAAGTTATCCTGACTTTCTGGAGCTTTAATCTTTACACTTTCTATCGAAAATGAGTGTTAACGGTGATTCTCTTCCCACAAATCATGTGGAATTGTATGTTCGAGCTGGGAAAGATGGAGAAAGTTATGGTGCTTGTCCTTTCTGTCAGAGGTTCTATATGATTCTAGATCTGAAGTCTGGAGAGTTGAATTATGATGTGATAACTATCAATATGGCTCGTCCACCGGTGGATTTTAAGAAGTTAGCCAATCGTTTGCCTGTTCTTAAGCACGGAGATGAAATCAGATCTGACAACGATGAGATTGTTCAGTATGTTGATGAAACATTCCCGTATCCATCTCTACAATACAGCAACATGCAAGCCCATTCCGTTTGTTTAGACATTTTCTCAAAGTTCTCCTATTTTATCAAGCAAGTAAGCCACTCAGCAGATCATTTACTGAAGGAACTACAAGCCATAAATGACTATCTGGAAACAGCAGATACACGCTACCTGTGTGGAGACAAGCTTACTCATCTAGATTGCCTAATGTTGCCAAAACTTCAGCATATCAGAGTAGCTGCCAAGGCTTTCAAAGATTTTGAAATTCCTGATGATATGGTTGGGCTGTGGAAGTACTTAGCTGCAGCATACAAGAACGAGACCTTCCGAAAGACATGTCCATCAGACCAGGAAATTGTTTACCACTGGGAGTCAAAACCAGAAACTCCTTCTCTGTCTGAAGAAAAGATGAAGTATTACAGCACTGACGGCTACAACAAGCCAAAGTTCTCCTTTGACACTCCAATAAAATGTTAAAAAATGGGAGATAACTCTTGTGAAAGAAAGAAAATAAAAAAAATAAGGGAATTAACTGTGAATGGTTGAAAACATTGCAAGATTTGTTAAGGTATTGTTATATGATCAGCATTACATGTACAAGTTGTTTTATTTAGTAAGTCAGAAAATGTAATTAGTTAGAATTCAAAGAAATGTCATTTATAAAGCAAACATATGTACATACTGCATCCTATTGCAATTGGCATTCCACTTGTAGAAAACTTGATAAAAATAAGACATTTTTTGTTTGTACATCCTGATTTTTTTGCATTATGAGGTTCCAGTGACATTTCTATATCCTTGTACATTGATAACAGTTAAAGTTATACCAGTTAGCTGTAATGAAGATTAACCATATTTTAAAAATCCAATCTAGAAATCCTTTTAAGTTTTTGAAAAAAAAGATACAGGTAAAGTAAGGAAAAGTGTCTCTTATGCAGTTTTGTTATATGTTTAAGAAGTGTCCTTCTACAAATTTTTATTGATTATTTTTATACGACCGCAAATTTTGAAAAAATTTTCGTCGTATATTGCTATCACGTTGGCGTCGGCGTCGTCGTCGTCCGGCGTCCGAATACTTTTAGTTTTCGCACTCTAACTTTAGTAAAAGTGAATAAAAATCTATGAAATTTTAACACAAGGTTTATGACCATAAAAGGAAGGTTGGTATTGATTTTGGGAGTTTTGGTCCCAACATTTTAGGAATAAGGGGCCAAAAAGGGCCCAAATAAGCATTTTCTTGGTTTTCGCACCATAACTTTAGTTTAAGTTAATAGAAATCTATGAAATTTTGACACAAGGTTTATGACCACAAAAGAAAGATTGGGATTGATTTTGGGAGTTTTGGTTTCAATAGTTTAGGAATAAGGGGCCAATAAAGGGCCCAAATAAGCATTTTTCTTGGTTTTTGCACAATAACCTTAGGTTAAGTAAATAGAAATCTATGAAATTTAAACACAATGTTTATGACCACAAAAGGAAGGTTGGTATTGATTTTGGGAGTTTAAGACCCAACAGTTTAGGAATTAGGGGCCAAAAAGGGACCCAAATAAGCATTTTTCTTGGTTTTCGCACTAATGTTAGTATAAGTAAATACAAATCTATGAAATTTAAACACAAGGCTTATGACCATAAAAGGAAGGTTGGTATTGATTTTGGGAGTTTTGGTCCCAACAGTTTAGGAAAAAGGGGCCCAAAGGGTCCAAAATTAAACTTTGTTTGATTTCATCAAAATTGAATAATTGGGGTTCTTTGATATGCCGAATCTAACTGTATATGTAGATTCTCAACTTTTGGTCCCGTTTTCAAATTGGTCTACATTAAGGTCCAAAGGGTCCAAAATTAAACTTAGTTTGATTTTGACAAAAAATGAATCGGTTGGGTTCTTTGATATGTTGAATCTAAAAATGTACTTAGATTCTTGATTATTGAAGTTTTTTGGTCCAGTTTTCAAATTGGTCTACATTAAGGTCCAAAGGGTCCAAAATTAAACTTTGTTTGATTTCATCAAAAATTGAATCCTTGGGGTTCTTTGATATGCCAAATCTAACTGTGTATGTAGATTCTTCATTTTTGGTCCTGTTATCAAATTTCAAATTCTACATTAAAGTCCAAAGGGTCCAAAATTAAACTAAGTTTGATTTTAACAAAAATTGAATTCTTGGGCCTCTTTGATATGCTGAATCTAAACATGTACTTAGATTTTTGATTATGGGCCCAGTTTTCAAGTTGGTCCAAATCAGGATCTAAAATTATTATATTAAGTATTGTGCAATAGCAAGTCTTTTCAATTGCACAGTATTGTGCAATGGCAAGAAATATCTAATTGCACAATATTGTGAAATAGCAAATTTTTTTTTAATTAGAGTTATCTTTCTTTGTCCAGAATAGTAAGCAAGAAATATCCTATTGCACAATATTGTGCAATAGCAAGAATTTTTTTTAATTGGAGTTATCTTTCTTTGTCCAGAATCAACTTAAATCTTTGTTATATACAATATACAATGTATATACACTTTTTACTACCAACTGATAAATTTAAATAATCTTTACCATTCAGTGATAACAAGCAGTTTTTTTACATCTTAATATTTTATGATGTATTTAAATGAGTAGTTATTGTTGCAAACTCCATTAGAAATTTGAATTGATATCAGTTTTGAAAAAGGGAAACGGGGATGTGAAAAAAAGGGGGGGGGTTAAATTTTTCTCATTTCAGATTTCATAAATAAAAAGAAAATTTCTTCAAACATTTTTTTGAGAGGATTAATATTCAACAGCATAGTGATTTGCTCAAAGGCAAAAAAAACCTTTTAAGTTCATTAGACCACATTCATTCTGTGTCAGAAACCTATGCTGTGTCAACTATTTAATTTTAGATTTAAAAAGTTTGAAGAAGAAATCTTTAATTGATTTGTAAAATCTTGGCATTTGTTTTGTGTAAAAAAAAACATGTAATGTCAAAAATTTGATCACAATCCAAATT
Source organism: Mytilus edulis (assembly GCF_963676685.1). NCBI lineage: Eukaryota > Metazoa > Mollusca > Bivalvia > Mytilida > Mytilidae > Mytilus > Mytilus edulis. The sequence continues at coordinate 49,396,605 of NC_092356.1, read as the reverse complement.
CAGAGCTGTATCATGCTTGAATGTTTTGTCCATACTTGCCCCAACTGTTCAGGGTTCGACCTCTGCGGTCGTATAAAGCTGCGCCCTGCGGAGCACCTGGTTGAAATATGTATATATACATATATGCTTTTAAAAAATAGTTCTTTCTGATTTTATGTTGTAAAAGTGTAGTAATTAATAGTTTGTCCTAGCTAAAGTATGAAGCCATGTTATGTAAATGACATACCAGTAACTAAGCTGTACTAAAACTTGTGTTTGTAATATGCATATCAATGTTGCTTTGTCTACTTATATATACCTTACATGTTTTTGTTGTAGTAACTAGTCATTTTTAGCATTATTTTACAGTAAGAACATGTACAGCATTGATAAGATTGTACCTTAAATCCACTTGTCTCTGAATTTTGTTTTATCTATATACATTGTTATATTGAAGTATGTAGGTATTTTTGTTAGGTACAAGTGCCTTGAACTCTTTATACGTGTGTTAACAACAAAAATATTTTTTTTCAACACAGGGTTTTTAAAATGTGATCAAATGGAGATTTCTTTGATTTTTTTTAACACAGGGTTTTTCAAAATATGATCCAAGGGAGATTACTTTGATTATTTTTTTTAAAGATTATATTATGAGCAGTAAGAAGGGAAGAGTTCTTTTTTAAAAATTTTTGCTATCCCTATTTTGTTTCATACTCAAGATCAACTTTTATTATATTTTATTTAACTACTAGTCGAAGGTCAAATAAGTCAACATTCAGATGAAGAAAATAAATAATTCTTTCTAAAAAATGTTTAAAATTTACATTTAATTGCTCTTTGCCCAGTTTTAATTTGCTTCATATTTTTTTCATTAATAATAACATTAACACATCTTTAACATATACATTTATGTGCATTTACATTTTATTAAACTTTGGGTTTTAAAGTGCACAAATATGTTGTAACAAGGATCATGGTGCTATATCTTGCTATTTATATTATTTGTTGTTATAATTGTTGTTATTTACTTATATTAGGTATGTTAGGTGTTTTCCCATGTTTTTTGTTCATCATATATTATATCTATATACTTTAACTCTTTATATGCAACTTTAGCTTTTATATACAAGTACTAATTATACAGTTTTGTCTCTGTCAGAGTCTCATGCTTGTCAATATTATATTTAACAAAGCCATTTAAGAATTCCAAAGAACAAGCCAATCCTGATGGGAAGAGTGTTTAATTTTTTGATAAAAAAAAATGTGTAGTCAGTTAAATGTATTGTTTGTTTTGTCAACATGGTCAATCTGTTAAGTTTTACACAATGTTTTTTAATGTATTTTAAAAGCTGAAATTATCAATCCCCTATAAAGTATAATCAATTGATCTTTAGCTCATTATATGGTGATAAGATCCTTATTATCCTTTGCATTGAACAACAATTGATATCTTTTTGAACAATTTCCGCACCACTCAACATGCTCAAACAATTTAAAAGTTATGAAAGCACCAAAAAGATACTTTAAACAGTGTTTTTACGAGTTGCGGTGTACAACATTTCACAAAATGAAAATGACAAATTTCATGTGTCTTAAAAGCTTACTTGAATTTACCTTTATAAGAACGATCAATGCTGAATATCACAATGGTGAATTTGAACAAAATAACATGTTTCTTTTACACAATTCTAACTGTTTCAACTTATGGTAAAAATGACTGATTTTAAGCCAATCATGGAATGAGCCATTGCAATTAAGATTTACTTAAGTGATTGTACTGTTACAATATTGTAAAAAGACTGTATAGTATTAGCTTGTATCATGTTTGGTTTATAGTGTGAATTTTGTTTGTTATATATTTAGGATCTTGATTTTGCTAGTCAGATATTTAGATTTATGTAACATTTGCTAGTCAGATAATTGTATATCTTTGTTTTAAAGTTATCTACCTTTACTTACATTATTATACTTTTTTTATTAGTTTTAGTTTGTTTAGTTACATTTTTGCCATTTTTTACTTGCCTAATTAGTTATATATTTTACATTGTTCTGTTGATTATTTTTCTTTCAGGCTATTCAAAGTTAATGTGTTTACATTTTATTTTTTACTGGATGCTATAAAATCTTAATTATTGTTAATTGAGCTCATTGACCGACCGTACAAGGGCTGTATAGCCAGTCAAGGTCGTTAAAAAATTACATCATTGAGCTCATTGGGGACAGTGTGATGGGTGCCCTTCTAAAAGAAAAGGTCTAAATAACTCAATTAAATTGAACGGCTTATTCTTTTTGAATTTTATAGTCACAAGTCAACAGAATTTTTTTGGGATTGACTAACACGCTCATCTAGAACATGTTCAATTAAGATCAAGGGATCTTTTTACAAAAAATCTGAAGACAATAATTGATTGTAAGTTATTCTGAACTGTTGATGATTTACCAGTATTTTTTTCTGGTTAGAAATTTTTTGAAATGAGTTGCATGAGTTTTCAATATAATATATTACCAGGGTTGTAACTTGATTAGTGTCGTAACATATCTGTGTTTATATCCTAATCTATATATAGATCTGTTGTTTGCACTATGCAGATATTTGTCTTTTTAAAATTCAGGTGCTTGATATTTGTTTTATATACAATAAAATTATACAAATAGTTGCCTTCTTTTCATTCTGACATGTAAAGTAAAAAACATGCTCTTTCCCAAAAATGAAACACATTTATTTACATCAAAGTGACAGTTTAAAATAAACAGTACATATTTGTTTATCTGAAAAACATTACCATTTGAGCTTTCAATCGAAATATGTCATGACTTGCTCAACTGATATCAAAATTCAATTCAGAAAAATATAAAGGAAGAAAATTTGTTACAGAGAATCAGATATCTCAAGAATCATAATTGTTATTGGAATATTAAAAGTAGACTTGAAACATATTTTATTATTGAAATAACTTGGGCATTTACAAGACAACAAATATAACATGTGGAACGTGTATTAAAATCTATACAAGAACACATAACAAAGTTGCTAAGGATGTGACGTTACATATGAAACACCAAAGTATAGCGTTACGTTACGCGCGGTTAAAGTCATTACAATTATATATGCGCTTAAAAACTATACAGAGCATAACAGTGTCCCAATTTAGACCGACTTATAGGAGGGTCAAGACTGTATCCTTAGATTTCAAAGCTGAAAAGGGCAGCCGACTTATAAGCCGATCATTTTTTACTCTAGTACATACAGTAAATGATCCCTAAACATGGTAAAATAAGAGGATGTGTGTACAAAAAACTTTTGCAACAGTTTCTTTTTAACCTTGCACTAATATTTATTGTACTTATTTGATTGATTGGTTTTTGGTGTTTAACTCATCTACAATCACTCTTGGGTATATTATTAGGACCAGTTTATATAAGTAAAGGAAGTCAGAGTGTTAAGACAGAAGTACCTTTCTTTGATAGGTTAAAAGGCAATCCTAATTCATATTAAGATTGGAGTCTTTAAAGCTCCTGTCACTTGCAGAGTTCATACTCAAACCCCAGTGTTGAAAGGCTGGTGATACTGCAGCAAATTACTAATACCAGTCGACCACCACGGTCCCTTGATTACTTAACATGGTGATGGTGGAAGTTTTGTATCAAGGTCAATCATTCTAAAACTAGTGAGTGTGATTTCTACAATTTTCTCATATCTGACTGACATGACATGAAGCAGCAGTTGGTAGATCTGTATGGTATTAACATTTTCATTACCATGTATATGATTCATAACTACTAAACCATTATCTCTTTATTTATGTAGCTAGCATGCCCAGATTTGGTTTGAAAATCTAAATTAGTTGACCAATCAAAATAAATTGAAGGTTTAAGCATTGTATATTCTATCTGGTCACTAGCTTCAACTTAAGCATATCCATTTGAATGAACTTGATTTATTGCTGGATGATAATGTATTTAAGTAACAAAGCATATAACAAGTAAACACAAATGCTCATTGACATTGACCCTTACATATTATTAAATACCATATGGATTCAGCTGTTTTATGGACTTTATAGGCCTAAACAGAATACTTGTTTTTTTTCTCACTAAACCAGCAGTTTAATATATATATTATACATGTACAAATAAAACAAGAACAAGAAAAACTTATGAACCACATCAACAAACAACAACCTCTGAACAACAGGTTCATGACTTAGGACAGGTGCAAACAAATGCAGCGAGTATAAATGTTTTAACAGGTGCCAACCTTCACCCTAACATCAAAACATACAAAATATAGATTTTACCAATGACATATTTACAAAAGTGTATTATATGATATATGTCACTGATTTTCCCAATGATTTTTACAGAGGGTGCCAATTTTGTATTGGCAACCTCTTCATTTCTCAGAATTTATATCAACTTTTTTCAGACATTTTAATCATATGATGTTATACATCTAGTTTGTTCATTTAACCAAACTTTCAAAATAAATTGTATACTTTGTCATTGCTTTATGTGAGGGCAGGGTATCATCTTGTAACCTCTGCTCCCAGGGCCTCTAGTTCTAGTTATGTTGTAATAATTCAGATTGTCCAGCATTAAAGCAAATACACAGCACTGCTTATATCTTTAATGGAAACTATCAATCAGTCCATGTTAAAAGAAAGGGAAAAATTTATTTGACAAGAAGCAAAAAGTTAAACAGCCTTTGCTTATACTTGGACCTTTTAATTTGAAGAGTTTATTTTGTTTAAAGTTTGGTAAAAAGTATGTTCATATACCCGCAAAATCAGTAGTAACACTTTTTTATACAGTAACTTTTGTCTGTAGTGGAGATTGTGAGATTAATTTTATCATATAAGCTTAAAGTTTGGTAAGAAGTATTTTCATATACCTGCAAAACCGGTACTAACACTTTTTTATACAGTTACTTTTGTCTTCAGTGGAGATTGTGAGATTGATTTTATCATATAAGCTTAAAGTTTGATAAGAAGTATTTTCATATACCTGCAAAATCAGTACTAACACTTTTTTATACAGTTACTTTTGTCTTCAGTGAAGATTGTGAGATTGATATTATAATATAAGCTTAAAGTTTGATAAGAAGTATTTTCATATACCTGCAAAATCAGTACTAACACTTTTTTATACAGTTACTTTTGTCTTCAGTGGAGATTGTGAGATTGATTTTATCATATAAGCTTAAAGTTTGATAAGAAGTATTTTCATATACCTGCAAAATCAGTACTAACACTTTTTTATACAGTTACTTTTGTCTTCAGTGAAGATTGTGAGATTGATATTATAATATAAGCTTAAAGTTTGATAAGAAGTATTTTCATATACCTGCAAAATCAGTACTAACACTTTTTTATACAGTTACTTTTGTCTTCAGTGGAGATTGTGAGATTGATTTTATCATATAAGCTATAAGTTTGGTAAGAAGTATGTTCATATACCTGCAAAATCAGTACCAACACTTTTTTATACAGTTACTTTTGTCTTCAGTGAAGATTGTGGGATTGATTTTATCATATAAGCTAAAAGCTGTTTCTGTAATTTAAGGATGAACAATGAATAAAGACATAGAGAACATTTTAGATATATTTTTATTAAAAAAAAATAGTATGAAGCTTGAGTTTTTGTTTATGGATGATATTGTTTTCTTTAGCAGATGAGAGTCCTCAGCAGGGTAACCTGATCCCTAGTGGTGGGGCATCAGACAACAGAGCTGGGGGACCATTGACAGATTTTGTACAGCAGCTGGAAGATTATGCACCAACTGTAAGTAGTAAGATTTACAATCATTAAACACATTTTCATTGGGTTTTATAATTCTCACTCTGAACAAGAGAAGCTCTTAATCATGCTAATTCAGCAGAAAGTTTTGGAAATTGGAAAAACTATTGAAGAAAAATTACTCCAGATATGACTGAAGATATTTTATGAATTGATACAGAAAGTTGAAGCTGTTTCAGCTTAATATGTACAAGGTCAAATGAAGGTCATACACTACAAACATTCTTATGGCTAGAAATGTTACATCATTCTTATTCACAAAATGACTATTGACTTTGTATTAATATACATGATATATACTTAAGTTTTTTTATTATAAGAAATGCAATACAAAACATACAAAAATCAATTCTTATATATTGTTAACCATGTATGCTTAATTGATTCCCATATGATATTTATATAGAACTGATTGGTGCATTTCAGGATGTCTGCTGCTGAAATTAAAAATAACAACGTTGTTATGAAAAATGAGATAGTTAGCACCAAATTTTTAATGCATAGTTTATGACAAAAAATAATATCTTAAATTAAGGTTTCATAGACATAAGATTGGCTAAATTTATTGTATTATGATTTAATTAATTAAAAAAAATACATGTAAAAAGCTAATTAACAGGTACACACTGAGTTAAAAAAAACATAATATTCTGAATATAGAATAAATAAGTTTCAGTTGACACAGTTGTAGTTACTTCCTTTTGGTTACCATGATTGAGGATTAAGTGGGCAATTTCCTTCATAAATAATGTATATTCACTCCTAGACTTCGGGAAAATAGGTTTTCCTGAACAATATTGATTTTTTTTTAGCTTTTTTTTTTTTTCTAAAAAAGGAGACTTATCTCCCTTTAATTTCATTTAACTATTAGTATGTTCTTTTATTTCCTCTTAGATACCAGATTCAGTAACAGCCTTTTACTTGAATAGAGCAGGATTTGAAGCTTCAGATCCTAGAATGTAAGTTGTCTGTTATACCATTATTATAAAGTTAGAAGTCCTACAAAATGTATTACCTTTATTGAAAATAATAAAACTCATCATAGATAAAAGGATTAAGATATTGTATGTCAGATACCTGGGCATCTATAGAAGATTCATCAGTTACACTCTAAACAAAAAAGTTTGAAAAAAACAAAAAAAGTATGAAGTAGTAGATTATTTTTATAACAAATTCAAGTTAAAGATTGATACCTTTATGTTCCAATTTATTTAACTACTGGTTTTCTGAGGGTTGTATTAGATATAACCAATCCAATGTGCTACTAAATTTTGTAAACTAGCAAGCTAATGTTCTCTTTTATAGAACAAGATTGGTATCCATAGCAGCACAGAAGTTTGTTTCAGACATAGCCAATGAAGCATTACAACATTGTAAAATGAAGTCATCATCTGGGCAGACGAAAAGTAAAGGAAAGGTAACTCACTTATATTTAGATATTTATGGATTATCCTGGTCATCACAACCAGAATGATTTTCTCGCTGGAGCCGGTATGCCAGAAGTGAGAAAAGCAATTGAGTTGAGATGACCAATGATAATCTGTTGACTGTCCCTTTGGTATCTTTCGTCCCTCTTTTATCGCTATTTTACCTATGACAATGTTGTTAATTTCATTGCCGACCGGCACATCCACCCTTAGTTTCAAGCAATAATTTAAATTCACTCGACTGTACATGCTGAGAAGGGAAATTATTAGTCAGTTAGATCCATTTTGTAAAATAGCAATAATATGATGTATATACAAACCTTGTATATTTAAACATTTTAAACAGTCAAAGAATACTTCAAGTCACAGAGTTTTAAGTTCACAAAATGCAAAACATTAATTGACATTTTGTTTCAGAATACTTGGAAAATTTATTCTAATATGCAGCACAAATAAGAAGAGAAATATATCGACAAAATTCAATAAGAATTATACCAAGAATAAAATATTTCCAAATATAATTTGTTATTTCAAAGATGATACCCCAAAAAGATCAAGGTGAAACATTTTATATATCTGCTCTGCAAACCATTGTGAGCATGCCTTAATTTCACTTGTGTCATCAACATTGAATGCATGCATAGCATGTTAGAAAGACCTTGGATAGAAAATTTTAAAAGCAATCAATAATAAGTCATTTAATTAAACTTGAAAAAAAAAAGATTAAACATATTTTAACATATGCAACCTTTTTTATATAACTTGATTGTTGTCAGAATGTATTGCCAGAACTGAATAACGTTATAATACAGAAAAAAAAACAAATATGTAATGTGTCTATAAATTTTTCATTTCTTTTTCCAGGATAAGAGATTGACCTTGACAATGGATGATTTAACCCCTGCTCTAGCCGAATATGGAATAAATGTGAAGAAGCCAGCATACTTTGTATAAACACATTTTTTTAATATTATAGAAAATAGTGTTAACCATTTGGAATAGTGGTGACTGATGTAACTTTTTACAATAATTATAAACTTTGAAAACAACCTTTAGATGTTTTGTTAGATTTTGTATCAACATCATTTTGTAGTAGATAAACAATAAAACATTTTCCATTTTATCTTGATTTGATCCCATTGAGAAAAGATAGCAGTGTCATTGTTTAAAATCATAGATAAACTTGTTATGTAATTTTATACTTCAAGTGTTTTTAAAAACAGTTTTTCCACTTGAGGGGGCAAAAGATACCAGAGAGTCATTCAAACTTATAAAAAAAACTGACAACTCTATGTCTATAAAAGAAAAACACCAACAGAAAAACATTAGTACACAAAATACAACATAGAAAAATAAGGACTAAGCATGATGAAACCCCACCAAAAATTTGGGGTTGATCTCCTGTGCTCCTAAAGGGTAAGCATATCCTGCTCAACATGTGCACCCCTCATGTTGCTCATGATAGTACAAAACCATTAACAAATTTAATTCAGTAGATCATGTAGGTGAAAATGATACAGGATTGTAGTTACAACAGTAGGAACATTTTCAAGTTAGATCAAACAGGATGAAAAGAGGAGTTATGATCAAGCCTTTTTCTCGCCCATGCATTTCTAAATCAATGAGTTTTATAAATCTACCAAATAAATCCATTAGATGTGCATACAGCATTAGTCTGACAGATATAAAATGATAAGATGAGGTAACATTGCCCATGAGACAACCTTCTACCAGAGACCAAATTAAGTAGATAAAAGCAATTTTAAGTCACCTTATCTTTAAACATAAGCAAAACCCAATCCTTAAAAAGGTCCAAACATGACAACATGTAAAACAATTAAAACCATAAAAATCAAGGGTCTAAGAACAATCAATAAACAAAAAATCGGACAATAACAACCACTGAATTACAGGCTCCTGTCTGGGGACAGACACATGCAGAATGTTGTGGCATTGTGAGCTTCAACCTTCCCAAACCTGTTACTATTGGAAGACTTTATGGTCTTCATAATACTTAATAAAATATCCAATCCCTAGATTGTCATTAGGATAATGCACCAATATTGGTTTTTGATTTTTGTCCATGCACAATGTGCTGCAGAGAAAATAGAAATACCAGGTGTTTTTCTGGTTTTGTAAGAACTCTTCCCTGTACAATTTTTCCAGATTTTTATTTGATTTGTTTCATCAATTTATATCAGTATTGTCTTTGACAAGGTGAAAACTGTTAATCTGCTTTGGAGTTATTGCCCCTGAAATAATCTTTTTATGCCCCACCTACGATAGTAGAGGGGCATTATGTTTTCTGGTCTGTGCGTCCGTTCGTCCGTCTGTTCGTTCGTCCGTTCGTCCGTTCGTCCCGCTTCAGGTTAAAGTTTTTGGTCGAGGTAGTTTTTGATGAAGTTGAAGTCCAATCGACTTCAAACTTGGTACACATGTTCCCTATGATATGATCTTTCTAATTTTAATGCCAAATTAGAGATTTTACCCCAATTTCACGGTCCATTGAACATGGAAAATGATAGTGCGAGTGGGGCATTTGTGTACTGAGGACACATTCTTGTTTACTTGTGTTTTCATTATCTGTTCCACTGTTATTTAATTATCATTATTCAGTAACTTCATGTTCAGTCATCTAGAAGATATCCACTCCATATATAATTCAAAGTTTGGTTCCATCTACCCATTCGAACCTGAAGTAAAGGATACCACAGATACAGTAAGTCTATCTCGCATCTTGATTTACACCAAGAAATTGACAATAATGGACAAAAAACTATGACAAAAGTTAGATTTCAGATTCCTAACAGTGAATTTTCTATTTCTATGAAGCAACATCCCTGCATATGGAATATATATATCTACCAGTTGATACGATATTCTAGATCATATGTTTACTTACATGATTTCCTTGAAAGAAGCTTGCCGCTTACAAGGATGCTATTCAATCAAGGTTTGGTGGTAAAATAAATGTCGTCACTTCGAAAATTTTAAATACTTCATGACGATTTGGTTGGCCTTTATGGAATATCTTGGTCATTGATGACCACAAAAATGTTCAAACTGTCGTAATCACAATCTCTTTCTCTTATCTTCGATTGCGACATCACCAAATTTTCTGAACAATAAGCAACATGATGGGTGCCATGCACTTCACTTCACTTTGAGCAGGATCTGCATACTTATCAGATCATCGGAGATCTCTCACAATCTTTGCTGCGGTAAGTATTGCTTAGTTTTAGTTAGTTTTTTTATGAACTATTTTTGTCGTTTTCATGGTTTTTTTCGATGTTTGCCATGGCGTGACCGTTTTTGTCTATTTTACTTCAATTATGAGTTTTGAATGTTCCTGTGTTGTCTCTTGTCCCTTTTTTCTTAACGTTGATTACAGTTACTGCTAGATTTTATATTTCTGTTTGCACCATTTGTATGTCTTAAGATCAATATTTAAATTGTCGATAAAAATAATTATTGCAAGTTATTTTTCATAGCACTTTCATGTGCGTGTCTCGAATATCAAATTTGGACCATCATTAAATATTTGTCTGTTTGCCTTTTTCCTTTTTATTCATGGCGTTGTAAGTTTGTTTTCGGTCTATGAGTTTGAATGTCCCTCTGGTATCTTTCATCCCTCTTTTGTATCTTGTTTTATAGTACTAATGCAATTGTGTGTTGATTGAAGATTTTTGGTCAGGTCTGTTTAATTTCAAGTATTCGAAACAATCCTGTGTGAACTAACTAGAGAGTTGATTGGAAAAGATGGATACGCTATCTATATACAAAAGGCTGTTATATTTGTGACTGTTTTGAATTAAGGAGATCAGGTATGAATATTGACACTAAATCAAGTAAATGATTTGAGAAATAATGCATATAATGTAATTTTATTCTTTTATTCACAATATATATGTTGTTTTAGGCTCTGATTCTGACCAATGCTTATATATATACTATAAAACATATATTTACATGTGACTATTATTGTTGTTGACTGTTGTTACCAATTATGTAAATCAATTGTATCTGATTTTATGCCCTTTATGGGCCCTTTAATTTGGGAAATAAAAAAAACATATTCTATTCTATTCTATGCATAGGAATGAGCTTGAAATAATTCCAATGTATGATTTTTTTTTACAGTTTGCAAAATTCACCATAGTCACTTAATAATAAAAAATAACTTTTCGAGTAAACTTTTAATTAAAAATAGTACGAAAAGTATTCGACAGTTTAGTTAATATCCTGATCGTCACTTGTGTCTGGATAGTACCCTGAGTTTAAATGGTAGAGGACTATGGGTAGTTCCATAAAATCCCTCTAACGTAGGTGGGTCCTCTCCCTCTGGAGGTACCAGTTCAAATCTCTGGATAAGAGAAGTCAAGTAGAGGAAAAGTTCCATTCTCGCCAAAGACTCTCCAGTACAATTTCTCTTGCCTGAAAAAGTAAAATAAACGGAATCTCATCAATAACAATTTCTGAATATTCCATTTGAAGATCTAACCGTTTTGAATGTATAACCATATACAAAATAAGGTCTTGGATAGTTCATGGTAGCAGAATGAATACGCGGCAAGCTAGTAGTTTAGTGGTTTTTGTTGCTGCTGTTTTTCGTTAATTATTTTGTCATAAAATAGTCCGCGTTGGGTGTTTTTTCGTTTGTTTATTCACATATATATGTTAGAAAATATAAGAAGATGTGGTATGAGTGCCAATGAGATAACTATCCATTTAAGTCATAATGGGTAAAAAGTAAACCATTATAGGTCAAAGTACTGAGTATGTATATTAATATGTTCCAATGGACTTTAAAACAAACAACAAACAAGAACTCAGACTTGATGGGTTAAAATATAAATCTTAACAATGGTTGATCAGTAAAAAAAATAAACAAAGATAATTAAATTTGAAATTAAAAAAAAAATGGGGATTCTTATTTTATTTCATTCCCCAATCATGGCCCCCACGAGGGAAGTTGCTACATTAATATATTTATTGTTTTTATTGTTAAAACACGGGACGAATAATGAGAACAATACACTGCCATGAATTATCAAGTGGAGAGTATAAAACTTTTAAATTATTTTAATTTTTAAGTGGCGAGTATGAAACTTATTTGAAAATATAGTTATAATAAAATAGTATAATTACCAATAGAGAACGCGATAACTTTATGCATTATCAAGTGGAGAGTATAAAACTTTTAAATTATTTTAATTTTTAAGTGGCGAGTATGAAACTTATTTGAAAATATAGTTACAATATAGAATAGTATAATTACCAATAGAGAACGCGATAACTTTATCCAAGTCCACTAAGTTGTCATCGTTATCGATAAATCGTTCTGGTATGAACTCGTGGCTGTTTGGGAAGTTGCTTTCATCTGACAAGACAGAATCTAACATAGGCATAACAATAGCACCTTTGGGGATTTTATATCCTTTGTAGAAGACATCTTCTGAAACACTATGAGGCAGGGAAGTTGGAGAAATATTTCCTAGCCTCAGAACTTCATGAATAACCGCCACACAATAATTAAGGTTTTTCTGATCAGATAACTGCGGTGGTCTTCCGCTTCCAATGACATCTTCAATCTCTTTCCTCATTTTAGTTTGAACTTTGGGGTTATTTAATAAAAACACCATAGCCCATCTGAGTGTGGTTGAAGTTGTCTCAGTCCCCGCTACAAAAAAGTCCGATATCAGCCACATCAGTTGTTTTTCTGAAAAGGAAAAGACGTATTTCTTTTTTTTAAATTCACTAAACATATGCATTTTGTGTTTCTGTATTCTGGGCATTCACTAGAAAGTTTACAAATTGTGTATAACTAGTGAAAATAATTGGTTTGATAGCTTCTTGTTAGAAATCTAAATAAGTATATACACATTATTGTTTATTGGAGCCAGCTAGCCGAAGCTCGGCTCCAAGTGCAGGATTTTCTCGTTGAGTTGGAGTTCCATTTGAGGCCTTGTGCTGTTTTCTGCTCTTCGGTTGGGTTGCTGTCCCTTAGACGCATTTCCTCATTTTTCTATTGTCAATTTTATCCAGATATTACGGGTAAATTAACTTCGAGGTACCGATAAAAACCCCGTTCTTGTCTATATATATGTTAATTATTAGTTATGCATTCGATTTCTGCATTTACGTAAGGAAAACTATGTTTTACCCACAGACATTGTCTCAGAAAAAAAATTCTGTATCAAATTAGTAAAAAAATAGCGTGGTGACTTTAGTTATATACCTGTAAACGTTGTGTCCTTTTCATTTTTATGGAGTGCTATTTCCTTCAAATAGGCGTCTGTAAAGTCCCTGATGTTGTTTTCGTCAAATGATGCCTTGTGTTCTGCGATTTCATCCCTATAAAATTGTCTAAGCTTAAACGAGATATCAACGATTTTTTTAGCGCCAAACATATCACCAGGAAGCTTTGCTAGTATTGGAAAGAAGTACAGTGGCCCTGCAAGAGCTGCATTCTTGAAATTTGCAGTAAGTAAGCCAATAAAGTATTTAAACTTTGGGTCATCGTAATCAAATCTACGTCCAATTATTATTGACATGACGTTGTTAGATATACTGATATTTAATTTTTCAGAGACATCAAAGGGCTTTCCTTTTAAATCATCCAGGTATTTCAGAAATATATCAACCTCTTCTGAAATTCTTGATTCAAAACTACGTCTTCCAAATCCAAAATCTCTAAGTTTTAAATGTGCAAATGTCCGTTGTTGTCTCCATGTTGTGCCGTTTGATGCTATTATGCCTGAAAGAGTTAAACTATGTACATTCAAAATGTAGTTTTAGTAAACAAAACATTGGATGGGTTGGAATCGCAAGTGTAAATATACGTAAATATATTCACTGTCTTAACATTATACAAATATTCAAATATTCACAAATCCAAAACATTCATACAGAAGAAGATAAGTATTGTAAATTCGATGTATGAATCTATCTATCTATCTTAAATAAGGAAAAGTGACAATGAGACATCTATACACAAGAGACAAATAAATCTGCAGCTTTAGGTTATAAGACCAATATATCAAAAAGTAAAACAGTTCAAATTACTTATGTACATAGTAAACAGTGTCGGATTCAATGGAAGGTGTAGAGTGAGAACACATCTCCTTTTAAAATTGGAAAATATATCATCTCCGAGTATAGAAATAATTCAAATAATTTTCAAGTATTCCTTTTTCTTGAATTGTAGCCATATTTTGAATTGCGAACAAAACATCATGTTTACAAGGTATTTGAGGTGAAACGTAATTTGACAAGTTTATCAGACCCCAACATGCAAGTTACATTTTTTAAACGAATGTTAGCGATTGAAGTGATAGTGGTTTACTTATCGGAATGTCCTCGTAATTGCTGTCAGTAAACCAAACTAGTGCGTAATTAAACCATTATAGATCAAAGTACGGTCCTCAACACAGAACATGGGCTCACACCGAACAGCAAGATATAAAGGACCAAAAAAAAATTACTAGTGTAAAACCATTCAAACGAAAAAACAAACAGTATAATCTATATAGATCAAAGTGCTGAAGTACTGAATATCGGCCGATAAAGTTTTTGTGGATGATCACAACTCTATACCAGAAAGTGAGCTTAAGGTACATAAATATATTTTTTTCTGAGACAAGTTCGTGCGTGGATGATGAATAAATGACAGGAAATTCAACAGCACCGTAATAACTATTATATTGAAGTTATACACATCAGTATACTAACGGCTGGTTTGTTGTTATATTATATTAATATTTGTATATAACAGTTACAAGTATAAATAAAATTTCCCTCAATTTGTATATTATTTTATTCTACTATTCTAATAATAGTAAAGGGCAAGTGCATAGTGGACACTCTTCTCACGGTAATATTTCGATTTTTCTAATAGATTGGATTTGAGCAGACATTCATATTTTCCCGCAAATCGTTCTTGAGATGTTCTTCCGCATGTGTTAAGGTTTATGTACCCTTCTGTAGCCATTTTTGTACGAATTTTTCAAACCTCAATTGTATCAAAACTAAAGATATAATAAATAATAGAGATAGTCCATTTAGTACATGTTCCAAGGGGAAACTTGATGCAAAGCATTATTTTTAACTGTTTCATTGCATCTGATAGAAAAAGAGGACTTTGTGGCAAATAAATCATGATTTTTATAGAAAATCCACAGCCTTTGAAATTAATTAAATGCAATGGAACACTAAAAAATAATGCTTTGCATCATGTTTCCCCTTGGAATAAGTACAAAATGGCCTATCTCTATTATTCATAATATCTGTAGTTTTGATGCAATTGAAGTTTGAAAAGTTCGTACAGAAATGGCTACAGAAGGGTACATAAACCTTAACACAATGATTTGTTATTGATACATATATATAATATATATATTTATCATATACTTAGACTAAATAACATATGATTTTTACTGTATGATAATAGCATGAAATTAACGTAAATTTCATATTTTTCGAATTGGTGCTGAGCGGGCTGATATGAAAAGTTTATCACATGCTTCGAACGTTATCACATGCCTTTCCGTAACGTTATCGCATGGCATTCCGGTAATACTCGGCAAATTCCGGAAAATACACCTCAATGCTACGTTTTCAGTGAAAAACATCACAAAGTAGTGTACAAAACAATTATTTGGATAGTGGAAAGTATATTGTGTAAAAAAACCAAAATAAATGCATTTTTAAAACTTTCAAACATAATTTAGAAAGCAACTTTTATACAATTTGACTTTTCCAAACAGTGTTCATTATGTAGATTGTTAAATTGATTTTTTTTGTCGATTCGTCCATATTAAAATGTTTTTCTTCTCTTTTGATGCATATGATAGAAATAAAATCGAATGTACTAAATTTGGGGTCCGACGTTCGTGAACGTTCACTCTTTGAACTTCTATTTGGGAACCACATGCAAGGATCTGTATTCAATATATGAATCTGTTATTTTTCTCTATTGTTGAAGCATATGATAAAAAGATCATAATAAATAACATGTCATTTTTCATATCGCATGTATTATCAGCCCTCGGTCAATATCAGCCCTCGAGCCATTCGGCTCTGGGGCTGATATTGAACCTAGGGCTGATAATACATGCGATATGAAAAATGCTATGTAATAATCTGATAATATTTCTAATCATATCATTTATCTATGTTTTTAAAAATTATATTCATGAATATTTATTGATGAAATTGATATTATATAAGAAACAATAAGGAATGTTATTTTGCAATCGGGTATCGGTCAAAAACGAAAGTCACGATGGGCACGTGAGAAATGTCTGTGCCGGCAGCATTACATTGAAATGCCCTCACGGTCATCTGATGTAAAAACGAGAAGCGTGTAACACTTATGAACCAACCACATCAACTAACGGCAATCACTGAACATCAGGTTTCTGACTTAGGACAGATGCAAACACATGCAGCGGGTTTACACGTTTTAATTAGTACATTCCTTCACCCTTACCTGAAACAATAGTGTAACATTACATCATAGAAAGACACCCAATAACATATCAATTGAAAGTATTCTTACCATGGTTATCCCTGAGTTTTAAAATGAAAATGTTTGGCCTGTCTGAAATACTGTCGCCCCTTTTAAGCAACAATTCACGTAAATCATTGGCTCCATTAACAACTACCACCCAAGATGACCCAATTGAAAGGCTGAAAATATCACCATATTCTTTTCGAAGTCTACGAAAAGCTTTCACAATATTTCCACCTGAAAGTTGATGTACGTTTCCAATTAGTGGTAGTGGTATTGGTCCAGGGGGGAAATCGGCTGGCCTCCGCGATCTCATCCAAAGCCAGCATATTAGCCCGACAGTTATTCCAATTAAAACTTCAGTAATCGAAACATTTAACAAATACGCCATCACTTTTCTAATCTTTATGTTACCTTCAAAATGTTGACATACATAATCTAACCTTAAAATCGGAAAATTTATCTTTTCTATAATATACTCGATAGCATGGCTAGCTTAGTTATTATATATCATCGACATGTATAATGCAATTCAAGGTTTATGTCGTGCTTGAATCATGATAATTTTTCCTCTAATAGATAGTTAATTTGTTTGATGCATTCCTATGCATAATATGATTTACTAGAAATTAAGGTGGTATGGGAGTCTAAAATAAAAATGATAGAATTTGTTCATACTTTGCCAAAACGTTGTATCTATTGATACATGTTGAAAAATATAATAAAAATGATAGGTCACCGCGCATTTTCTCAAGCTACAGGACGGGACAAAATGACACATTTTGTATGGATTATACAGGAAAAAACACCATTTTGTGATTAGAAACTAAACAAAATGATAGAATTGTTAAATACTTCAGGAAAAGATAGCTTTCAGACACTGCTTTGAGAATATCAAAAGAAAAGATAGGGTCACCGTACGTTTTTTCCGGCTAAAATACAAAATAGGAAAATTCCATACAGAATCCTTCAGAAAATGCACTTTTTAAGAGTTACCTCCCCTTAAAATGCCAATTTAAAAATAAATAAATAAAAACAACCAAAAATAATTAACATTTGCAAAAATATCAATATTTAGAAGTTATATTCTTATAAATTGGTACTTTTAAATGAAAATGTACATTAAACATCTGCATTCCTGCATCAAATTTTGCTAACTTGATGGAAAATCTGGACCTTTGATTCTCTGTTTTTTACAATCCAAGATGGAGGAAGACACCCATACCACCTTAAGGTCACCCACAAAATTCTTAAGAAACACAATGTTACATCTACGTAAAGGGTCATTACCTTTATCGGTTCACTTGAGAGAAAAAACTGAGACGAAGATATTTAGACATTTGTCTATTGAAAAAAAATATATGTAAGGCGGAAATTTATTAAAAAATAGTCTGTGTCTACAAGGAGCTTCTAAAATATTTCAAAACCGCCATAATTCGAATTCAGGGTATCTATAAATCATTGCATGAGGACCTCCTGAAATAGTTCAGGACCTACATAATTTGATTTACGGATATTCTGAAGTATTTCAGGAACCAAACAATCTCGTTTTCAGCATATCCTTGAATATTACATGGCCTCCAAAATTAAATGGTCAAAAATGCATTGCTTCAAGAGGTCCTTCCTTTAATATTTAAGGATTTTTTAGGATGTCCTGTTATATCATATGATTATAGATCTCAACTTAAATACTATCATCCAAAAAACCTATGGTCCTCCTGAAATTAAGCAATGTTGATCAATTATTTATAGAGGTCGTACAATATTTCAGGATATCCTTAATTCGAATAATGCAGTCCTGGAATATTTTTAGAATATCCTTTACAGAAATTACGGAGGTCCTTGCAGTGGCGGATCCAGAGGGGGGGTTCCGGGGGTCCGCACCCCCCCTTTATTTTGGCCGATCAATGCATTTGAATCGGGACATATGTTTGCACCCCCCCTGCACCCCCCCCTTTGCCCTGGGCTAGCACCCCCCCTTTCGAAAATTCCTGCATCCGCCACTGCCTTGTTATTTCAGAAGGTGTTCAGTCCTAAATATTTCAGACTGAGTTGTTCAAGTTTTATGAAACCCGACTGAATTCGAATTATGCAGATTCTGGAATATAAATTTCGTAATAAAGGAGGTCCTGGAATGTTATAGGAGCTAATTGAAAACAATCATTGTAATTTTCAGTAAATTTGCGCCTCTTAGAATTTTACCTAACAGTAAGGGATAACTGAGAACTGTAATTCGGCTGGTGACCTGCAGCAATTTTGTTTGAGCTTGAAATCTGTCAGTTCATTCGATAATGGTTATTTAATCTATAATCAGCGTACTAACTTATGTAACTGTCTAGAACTTCATTGTCAGATGATCAGGAAGGAAAGGAATGCGTCACTAAGTTAGTGGTTTTTTTTGGCAAATTTAAAACCCGTATTTTAAGCGTATCGATTCCGTTACTGTTTCCGGTGTTATTTCAACACATGTTTCTGATTTCTCTCCCCTGCTATTTTCACTTTCTAAACTTAGGTCTTAGCTCTTTCGTAATATTTCACAATAATTCACACAGAAAAGTATTTGGTAGGTACTTTAAAGTGAAAAAAACCCCTTTATTTTGGTTTGTCACATTGACAAACAGTTGGATGAGCCTTTCAGCGAAAAGGTATTGATAAAAAAACAAATCATTATAGTCTATTTTTAAGTATTACGCTTTTTTTAATCTTTAAAATTTCTGATTTACTATGCTGTATCTAGTTAAATCTTGTTCAATCTAGCAAAAACCTGAAATTACAGTTGTGCAATCGAAGCTAATTTAAAAGACATACTTAGCTAATAACATCACAAAACTCAAAAGCAACAGATATATAAGTGGTAAGATACAATATTCAAAGAGTTCAATATAATTATTTAAATTTCTGACCATTTAAAATGATTTTACAGACATGATTCATGAATGTTTTCACTACAATATAAATTTCATATTGCGTCAAAGATTAGAGGTAACAAAGCTACTTTTGCCAAATGCATGGTTATGATCAGAGACTAGTAAGACCACAATTAGAATATGCAGCATCTGTCTGGGATCCTGCAACAAAAGAACCAATCTACAAAATAGAACAGATACAAAGAAGAGCTGCAAGATACGTGACAAATAAGTACAAACCAACTGCAAGTGTCACAGAAATTATAGACCACCTAAAATGGAAACCACTGCAACAACTAAGAAAGGAAACCAAACTAGTGATGTTCTATAAAAAAGAGAATAATATGGTAGCAATAGAGAAAGAAGGACGACTCACACCACCAGTAAGAAAAGGGAGAAATATACATCCTAAGGCATACCAAGTACCGCACTCACGTATTGATGCACACAAGACATCATACTTACCACAGACTATAAGGGACTGGAACGCCTTACCACCAGACATCCCACAGGCAGAGACACTAGGTGCCTTCAAGGCCCTAGTGTCAAACCTCTAGAGCCTTGGAGGCTCCTACTGTTTTTAGCCAGTGTTTAAAGTTTAATTCAAATTCACTGTATATAGTCAGTTCCACGGTTTTACTTCAACAATTTACTTACTTGGATGTCGTCTCCTGCAAACGGAACTCGTCCGAAACATATATAGCAGAATCGTCAGTTTGTTGAAGGAGGCTATTATCCGACAGAAACAGAAATATTACAATCTTGTTCTGTGTGCAGTTTGTAGCTGCAGAGCTGTAGCTCATACATGTACATGTAGGTCCTTATGTTATGTTTTTACTATTTAATTTGCGGACCATAATTTGCAATCTTTACCGTTCAATGCTTTCAAGCACTTTGATTTTTTTTTACTTCTTTAGATGCCAGAAAAAGAGTTATTTGGTGGTGCCTTTTCAGCATTTCTACCTGATGGAGCTAAAGATGTCAGGTAATAAGAATAAGACTATATGAACTTAGCTGAAAATTATATAAAAATTAAATTGTTAAAAGTGGCTTTATATGGAAGTTAAATTTTCGTGGGGGTTTTAATTTCGTGGATATATTCTTTCCACGAAATAAACGAAATTAAATCCTCCACGAAAAATTTCTGCTTTTACAGTATATGAATAAGAAATCTGTTCTTCTACTTAAAATATCAAAGAAGGTTTTAGCACATCACATTAGTCTCATAGACAGAAAACATCACTTACAATTTGATTATGGCATCAGAGAAAGGACCTATTGTTAAGGAAAAGAACCTCAACTAGCATTTGTTATGCATGTATATTGTATATATATCTAGATTGTTATAATTATCTCCCTTTGGAGAGTTGTGATTTGATTTCTCCTTTTATCATTTTAAATGAATGTTCAAACTAGTTTTATAATCCTCCTTTTAAATAACATTGTTTTTTGTCAAGTCTTCAACTTTAGTCGAGAAAGCGAGACATAGCAATCCTACATTCCGTTGGCAGTGGCGGCTTTCACAAATATTCACTCTGTGGTTAAAGTTTTTGAAATTTTAATAACTTTCTTAAACTATACTGGATTTTTACCAAACGTTGACAGAAGCTTTTTTATGATCATAAGATAGTATTCAGAAGTAAATTTTGTAAAAGTAAAATTCCATTTTTTCTGTATTTTACTTATAAATGGACTTAGATTTTCTGCCAGGAAACAACACATTCGCTCTGTGGTTAAAGTTTTTCAAATTTTAATGACTTTCTTAAACTATCCTGGGTTTGTACCAAACTTGGACAGAAGCTTGTTTATGATCAAAAACTAATATCCAGAAGGAAATTTTGTTTAAATTTTGTACCTGTGTATCTGTATTTTACTTATAAATGAATTAAGTTTTTCTTCCAGTTAACATTACATACAGTCTATAGTTACATACAGTCTGTAGTTAAGTTTTTAAAACATTTATTAGATTTATAAACTATCCTGGATTTTTACCAAACTTGGACAGAAGCTTCTTACAATCAAAAGATAGTATCAAGAGGAATATTTTTATTGATTTTTTCCTCTTTTTTGTTGAGCCTGCCACAAATGCAAAAGTAGGCGAGACACTGGGTTCCACAGAACCCTTACGAAATTTTATGCATATTAGACAACATTTATGTTCAATAATTTATTTTATTTCACCCTGATCCCCAAGTTTTTACAAAGTAGTGTAATTATCCCCCTTTGAAAATTTGTTTCTGCAACTTTAGTCAGATTCTACACACAATCGGGAATTATTTACACACAAATTCCACACATTCAGGAATTATTTCTCACATGCAGAAACAGACCAGAGTGTAATTATTTCCCTTCATTTATTTTTCAGTGACTTCAGACAGATTCCAGACAATCAAGAAGTATTCACGCATGCTGAAACAAACCAGAGTTTAATTATTTCCCTTTGAATATATTTGTTGGTTTTTTTTCAGTGACTTCAGACAAATTCCAGACAATCAAGAAGTATTCACACATGCTGAAACAAGCCAGAGTTTAATTATTTTCCTTTGTATATATTTGTTAGTTTTTTTCAGTATCTTCAGACAGATTCCAGACAATCAAGAAGTATTCACGCATGCTGAAACAAACCAGAGTTTAATTATTTTCCTTTGTATATATTTGTTAGTTTTTTTCAGTGACTTCAGACAGATTCCAGACAATCAAGAAGTATTCACGCATGCTGAAACAAACCAGAGTTTAATTATTTCCCTTTGTATATATTTGTTGGTTTTTTTTCAGTGACTTTAGACAGATTCCAGACAATCAAGAAGTATTCACGCATGCTGAAACAAACCAGAGTTTAATTATTTCCCTTTGTATATATTTGTTAATTTTTTTTCAGTGACTTCAGACAAATTCCAGACAATCAAGAAGTATTCACACATGCTGAAACAAACCAGAGTTTAATTATTTTCCTTTGTATATATTTGTTAGTTTTTTTCAGTGACTTCAGACAGATTCCAGACAATCAAGAAGTATTCACGCATGCTGAAACAAACCAGAGTTTAATTATTTCCCTTTGTATATATTTGTTGGGTTTTTTTCAGTGACTTTAGACAGATTCCAGACAATCAAGAAGTATTCACGCATGCTGAAACAAACCAGAGTTTAATTATTTCCCTTTGTATATATTTGTTGGGATTTTTCAGTGACTTCAGACAAATTCCAGACAATCAAGAAGTATTTACGCATGCTGAAACAAACCAGAGTTTAATTATTTCCCTTTGAATATATTTGTTGGTTTTTTTTCAGTGACCTCAGACAAATTCCAGACAATCAAGAAGTATTCACACATGCTGAAACAAACCAGAGTTTAATTATTTTCCTTTGTATATATTTGTTAGTTTTTTTCAGTGACTTCAGACAGATTCCAGACAATCAAGAAGTATTCACGCATGTTGAAACAAACCAGAGTTTAATTATTTCCCTTTGTATATATTTGTTGGTTTTTTTTCAGTGACTTTAGACAGATTCCAGACAATCAAGAAGTATTCACGCATGCTGAAACAAACCAGAGTTTAATTATTTCCCTTTGTATATAATTGTTGGTTTTTTTTTCAGTGACTTCAGACAGATTCCAGACAATCAAGAAGTATTCACGCATGCTGAAACAGACCAGAGTTTAATTATTTCCCTTTGTATATATTTGTTGGTTTTTTTTCAGTGACTTCAGACAAATTCCAGACAATCAAGAAGTTTTCACGCATGCTGAAACAAACCAGTTTAATTATTTCCCTTTGTATATAATTGTTGGTTTTTTTTTCAGTGACTTCAGACAGATTCCAGACAATCAAGAAGTATTCACGCATGCTGAAACAAACCAGAGTTTAATTATTTCCCTTTGTATATATTTGTTGGGATTTTTCAGTGACTTCAGACAAATTCCAGACAATCAAGAAGTATTTACGCATGCTGAAACAAACCAGAGTTTAATTATTTCCCTTTGAATATATTTGTTGGTTTTTTTTCAGTGACTTCAGACAAATTCCAGACAATCAAGAAGTATTCACACATGCTGAAACAAACCAGAGTTTAATTATTTCCCTTTGTATATATTTGTTGGTTTTTTTTCAGTGACTTTAGACAGATTCCAGACAATCAAGAAGTATTCACGCATGCTGAAACAAACCAGAGTTTAATTATTTCCCTTTGTATATAATTGTTGGTTTTTTTTTCAGTGACTTCAGACAGATTCCAGACAATCAAGAAGTATTCACGCATGCTGAAACAGACCAAAGTGTAATTATTTTCCTTTGTATATATTTTTTGGGTTTTTTTCAGTGACTTCAGACAAATTCCAGACAATCAAGAAGTATTCACGCATGCTGAAACAAACCAGTTTAATTATTTCCCTTTGTATATAATTGTTGGGTTTTTTTTCAGTGACTTCAGACAAATTCCAGACAATCAAGAAGTATTCACGCATGCTGAAATAAACCAGTTTAATTATTTCCCTTTGTATATATTTTTTGGGTTTTTTTCAGTGACTTCAGACAAATTCCAGACAATCAAGAAGTATTCACGCATGCTGAAACAAACCAGTTTAATTATTTCCCTTTGTATATAATTGTTGGTTTTTTTTTCAGTGACTTCAGACAGATTCCAGACAATCAAGAAGTATTCACGCATGCTGAAACAGACCAAAGTGTAATAATAGAGATTATGGAACATGTAGAAGGTGGAGATGATGTAGCGATTAAGTAAGATTTATATATAAGTAATCATTACAACAAATTGGTATATTGATGGGGGTAAATAAAAAGGAGACACAAAGTGATAGTACTACAAATTGATGGGGGTAAATAAAAAGGAGACACAAAGTGATAGTACTACAAATTACTTACTTTGTCGTAGTAAGACTCTGGATGATTTAGCACTGATGAAACGTAGAAAATTACACAATTTTAGAATTTCTTCTCCTCTATAGAGGTGTAACACCATCATTGATTTTCCCCTATTAGTCTTTGTTAAATTTGCACTTTTCAAAAATTATGTAAAATTAATCTTTGTTTCAAATAAAGAAATACTTGGCATGAGTAAAGGTTTATCCTGTCCAGTACTATAGAAAAAAATTCACATAACATTTCATTGCATATAAGAAAATAACCATCACTGGAAGTTAACCAATCAAATTTCTCCCCTTATTTTATCTGTGTACAAGGTTTAGTCACCATGTAACCTCAAGATTACAGAATATTCTATAGAAATCCCAAATAAAAAAATAATGGTGCTTTGAATTACCCAAGACATATGTTTATGACACAGAAATCTTTTACTGCAATAAAATGTAGGATTAGTTACCTACAACTGTCAAATTCAAGGGAATATTTTTTTTCAACCTATTTTCGTATACAACCGGATGTGAGGTACCATGAATTGGTGGTATTACACCTCTACTTACTTGAAAATGTTTTAACAACTGTTTGAACATATCAGAATTCTAACATGTAGAATGCTTCTTTTGCAAGCCACATAGGAAAACTCAAAATCATTTACACCAAGGATGTATGTGAGTTATATATCCTTGTTTACACCAATTCAGGGATCTCCATGGCCTGTTTAACGATGGGGCCCCGCCATCGTTCAAATGTCTTGCGCCATCGTCAAATGACCTGCGCCATCGTTCAAATGTCTTGCGCCATCGTCAAATGACCTGCGCCATCGTTAAATTGTCTTCCGCCATCGTTCAAAACTGTTACCGTTTTATAGCCCGACGCCATTTTTTTTAGCAATTATAATCAAATGCATGTAATTGCATAACCCTCAGGCTTTTTTTATATTATAATCCAATACAGTTCTAACACCTGAGGGATATCCGGATTAAGATCGCTAATCACTTGTACCTGAGCTTGTACAGGTAGATCAACAAACCAGACAGGAGAATACAATCTGAAGATAAACGATTCATTTGTCGAATTATTCAACTAAGTTTCCGCAAATTCTATGATAATTTAGATTGAATAAATAAATTAATAATCCCAGTTACAAAGAAAACAATTTAAAAAAGTCGAACACGTGCTTTTATTTTAACTTACGCAATCGACATCCCCCTTTTTTGAGAAGTACAAAATAAGACGTAAACCAGTTATTATTATTTCATCGCAAATAACTCGAGTACTGCTGTATTGGAACGATAATATAGAATAACTTTAAAAGTTAAAAAATAAAAACTTTTATTTCCTGTAAAGAAATGTCGTATCGTAATTCCGAATTCATTTCGTAGTTTACAATCAAATTGATACATCCGCATTTCCGGTTTCTATTCAGACTCGAAAGATGCATGTTGCATAGCATCAATTTGCTAGATAACATGGATAAAATCATTAAAACCCTTTTCATTTGTCAACGTTTGCTTTACAAATCTCTTTAACATTTGACATAACCCGTACGAATCGTTTTGTTGTTGCTGCAAATCAGCCATACCGGTAATGCGGTAATGGGTTCATGACTTCTTAATTAAGTGTCCATGAAAAATAAGCTCTACATGATTTTTAACCCCCATAACTATTACCAAAATAGCAAGAAAACTACATGTGGACCTTCATGACAGCTTTTGGTCATTCTCAACTAAAGTGGGGGGCATGAAGGCTTGGCTTTTGAAGTTATACTTCTATTTACAATGAAAATTCAAATAAATATAATTTAGATAAGCAATGAGTTAGCATGTTCACCAATTCTTATGTGGAGGGATGGTATACTTTCGATCACGCTTCACTGCGTACGCAAGGTTTGTGATGGTGAAATTTCCTCCATGGTTCAATTGTCATCCATGGAGATCCCTGCAATTGCAAGACATTGGCAAATATTGATAGATAAAATTTTGGATTGGAATATCTACATAGTGGTACCAACTGCTGATATCATGATTTCTCATAAATTTTTACATGGTAGGTAAAGTTTCTAATAAAGAATAACAGTAATTAAATGAATCAGAAATTGTCAAAAAATAGAAAAGAATGAAAATTAAAATTTTCAGGTGTGATGCATTGTTTACCTTTGAATATTGCATTTTAATAAAAGCACTTAATTGAGCCTTAAATTTTACCTAGTTGCAATTGTTTGTCTCCTTTTTAGAACCCATTTTGAAGATTTAGCCCAGGGCAATGATGTATCACCACAAGATAGTGAGATAACACATACAGAACAGATATCTGATGACAAGTTGTCTAGTGAACAGTAAGTAGTGAGATAACACATACAGAACAGATATCAGATGACAAGTTGTCCAGTGAACAGTAAGTAGTGAGATAACACATACAGAACAGATATCAGATGACAAGTTGTCTAGTGAACAGTAAGTAGTGAGATAACACATACAGAACAGATATCAGATGACAAGTTGTCTAGTGAACAGTAAGTAGTGAGATAACACATACAGAACAGATATCAGATGACAAGTTGTCCAGTGAACAGTAAGTAGTGAGATAACACATACAGAACAGATATCTGATGACAAGTTGTCCAGTGAACAGTAAGTAGTGAGATAACACATACAGAACAGATATCAGATGACAAGTTGTCTAGTGAACAGTAAGTAGTGAGATAACACATACAGAACAGATATCAGATGACAAGTTGTCCAGTGAACAGTAAGTAGTGAGATAACACATACAGAACAGATATCAGATGGCAAGTTGTCCAGTGAACAGTAAGTAGTGAGATAACACATACAGAACAGATATCAGATGACAAGTTGTCCAGTGAACAGTAAGTAGTGAGATAACACATACAGAACAGATATCAGATGACAAGTTGTCCAGTGAACAGTAAGTAGTGAGATAACACATACAGAACAGATATCAGATGACAAGTTGTCTAGTGAACAGTAAGTAGTGAGATAACACATACAGGACAGATATCAGATGACAAGTTGTCTAGTGAACAGTAAGTAGTGAGATAACACACACAGAACAGATATCAGATGACAAGTTGTCTAGTGAACAGTAAGTAGTGAGATAACACACACAGAACAGATATCAGATGACAAGTTGTCCAGTGAACAGTAAGTAGTGAGATAACACACACAGAACAGATATCAGATGACAAGTTGTCTAGTGAACAGTAAGTAGTGAGATAACACATACAGAACAGATATCAGATGACAAGTTGTCTAGTGAACAGTAAGTAGTGAGATAACACATACAGAACAGATATCAGATGACAAGTTGTCTAGTGAACAGTAAGAATTATATATCAATTGTTTGGGTGTATGAATCAGTAACAAATGATATAAGATAAGGAGTAGTGATTTTGATTGTTATATTCACTCGTTTAATTTTAATATTTATAAAATAAGGAGTAGTGATTTTGATTGTTATATTTACTCATTTAATTTTGATTTTTTTTTGGTTGGGAAGGGCAGTTCTGCCAATTTTCACTTTAGTGTGCAATAAAAACTGTCATGTTTCTCTGATAAATTTTTCATCTTGATAAAAAGATCCAATCTTATTTATCAATAAAAGTTAAACTGATAGTTAATTCAAATGTTATATATGTACACAGCTATAGTCAGCCCTTGAAAAATTATTTTAAAGACATCAAATTTATTTATTTACTTATGACAGGAACGGGGACCCAGTTATTTGCCCCATTGAAACGCATTGAAAGTCATAGTAAATAAATGGGGTGCTGTTTGTTAAATAATTTTGATAGCCACCTTGGGACTTCTGTTTCATGTTAGGCATTAAGTTCCAAGTTTCTGAGTGCAATCTCAGTGCCTCATGATCGGCATTCCATTGCAAAGTTTTGTTTTGACTGACAACAGGGTCACTCAGTCTACTTCCGGTGAAGAATAAAGGCTAGAAATTAGACAATTTACTCTATGCACTGACTCCAGATTTTTATTTAAATCAATCAATTTTTTTACAGAAATTCAAACTAGAAAACCTACCCTTTCAAATAAATCTACATTCAGTTACAGAACTTGTGTAATAATAACACACATTTTAGAGAAAAGTTATAGTTGTTTTTTTTAAGAACTACATTCGTGGGTACCGGACTGGTTACCATAACTTGGATCCTATTCCAGTCAAAGGGGAGATAATCTACTTTTACTTATTTAATCAAGGGGAGATAATCATTGAAACTTTATGATTTCATTGAATGTTCCAAAATCTGATATAACTGTTAATTTTTTATCAAATATAATTCTTTTTTTTTGTTAAATTTTGTACAAATATAAAAAGTCCAAATTCATCATTGCACAAGTTGGCCAACACTTACTGATTCTTTAAATAAAAAAATTGACACATAAGTAGAAAAAAATCCAAAAAAAATCATGTCAAGGTTTGATTTGTACCAACCGTTGATTAAAATTAATATCCTCTTTGATATAATGGATCATTAAAACCTTATTCACCATAAAATATGAACTTCACTGTGATTAATAAAAGAAATTAGACAGTTCAATACAAAAAAATAGCAAAATGCATGTAAAAGACCAAACTTGTAGAACTTTCATTCAAAATAGAAAATTTTACAAAAACTATAAAATTAATATGAAAAGTCATGTGGTCTTGCTTGTTCCAATCTGATTTTTATGTGACTGCACAATATTTGCGGTCATAAAAAGGTATAGCGATGACAAGGTCATAGTCGTCTGGAGACATTTGTTTTGCAGAGCTTTTAATCTTCTATTTGAGAATTGAGTTACAAAGAAGGGAATTGAGTACTTAGTTACCTGTGATGCTTTAGTGAAATTTCCTTTAAAAATATTTTATAAAAAAAGATATTTTCATAAGTAAATGAATGTTGTGTAGAAAGTATATTTAGAATATAATATTTTTTTTTCAGTTTTGATAGTGCCTGGTACATCTTAGGACAACAGAATGTGGCCAAGTTTAATGAGATGGCAAAGAACACTATCAGCATCCACATGGGATTGATAAGATTATCAGAGTTTGAATCGGATATCCTGATTACATTTAATGATCCTGTCAATATAGAGTAGGTAACATAAGGGAGAGGGGAATGGAATGACTGAATCAGATATCCTGATTACATTTAATGATCCTGTCAATATAGAGTAGGTAACATAAGGGAGAGGGGAATGGAATGACTGAATCGGATATCCTGATTACATTTAATGATCCTGTCAATATAGAGTAGGTAA
The DNA here is from genome assembly GCF_963676685.1 of Mytilus edulis. Classification (NCBI taxonomy): domain Eukaryota; kingdom Metazoa; phylum Mollusca; class Bivalvia; order Mytilida; family Mytilidae; genus Mytilus; species Mytilus edulis. The sequence continues at coordinate 49,366,839 of NC_092356.1, read as the reverse complement.
CATAAGGGAGAGGGGAATGGAATGACTGAATCGGATATCCTGATTACATTCAATGATCCTGTCAATATAGAGTAGGTAACATAAGGGAGAGGGGAATGGAATGACTGAATCAGATATCCTAATAACATTTAATGATCCTGTCACTATAGAGTAGGTACCACAACGGAGAGTCGAATGACATGAGGGATATAACATTTAATGTTCCTGTCACTATAGAGTAGGTACTATAAGGGAGAGGGGAACGATATGTGAGAAACAGGGGACTGATCAGATTATCAGAGTTTAAATCACATATCCTGATTACATTCAATGATCCTGTCAATATAGAGTAGGTACCATAAGGGAGAGGGAAATGGAATGACTGAATCAGATATCCTAATAACATTTAATGATCCTGTCACTATAGAGTAGGTACTATAAGGGAGAGGGGAACGATATGTGAGAAACAGGGGACTGATCAGATTATCAGAGTTTAAATCACATATCCTGATTACATTCAATGATCCTGTCAATATAGAGTAGGTACCAAAAGGGAGAGGGAAATGGAATGACTGAATCAGATATCCTGATTACATTCAATGATCCTATCAATATAGAGTAGGTACCATAGGGGAGAGGGGAATGAAATGACTGAATCAGATATCCTGATTACATTTAATGATCCTGTCAATATAGAGTAGGTACCATGGGGAGAGGGGAATGAAATGACTGAATCAGATATCCTGATTACAATAAATGATCCTAACAATATAGAGTAGGTACCATAAGGGAGAGGGGAATGAAATGACGGAATCAGATATCCTGATTACATTTAATGATCCTAACAATATAGAGTAGGTACCATAAGGGAGAAGGGAATGACATGTGGGATATTCATTTGTTAGTAAAGAGGATACCAAGGGATTCTGATATTTACAAAACACTTTCTAACAACAACAAAAAGGCTACTGGTCAGAACACCTGTTTAAATAACTTAAAAACACTGTTAGTACATGAAAACATAATTGTCACATGAAGAATGTGTCTTTTTTGCAAGTAACATGTGAACACTCAGAGTTTAGTATTACATCCATTATCACTGAACTAGTATGCATATTTGTTTAGGGACCAGCTGAAGGACACCTCAAGGTGTCGGAGTTTTTCGCTACATTGAAGACCCATTGGTAGCCTTCGGCTGTTGTCTGCTCTATGGTCGGGTTGTTGTCGCTTTGACACATTCCCCGTTTCCATTCTCAATTTTACTCAAAATAGTTACACAAAACAAACAGACTAAATGGCAAAATATTTGATTGTAAACCTTATTAACTTTACAACTCCTTTTCAGAATTCATGTTTCATTGAAGAAAAAAAATAATATGCTGTTGATCACTAAATTTGATATTTCTATTCTGAAAGTTCTTGTTTAAATATATTATATGTTTTCATAGGTACCTAATACGTTATTATTTGATATCTAACATTTTTTTTATTTTAGCCCGTCCAGTAGCAGTCACCACGCTGTACCTACACACTGTATCAGATGGTCTGTTGAAGATTTTAAACAGCTGCTGATGTCATTCAAACTCCATGATACAGGAATATTTGGTGTATAATGACAGCTGATATGATATGTTATCCACGCCCCATGGATAATTAATAGTTTATTAATATCAACAGGAATTGTAATATCATATGATAGGTTATTTGGTGGGTGTGAAAATTTTGCAATTTATTGCAATAGTTGTGGATTTTGCATGAAACAATTGCTAGCATGAATTTAAATTTAGTATAAAAATTGGCATATTAAAAAAGAATGCCAACTCAAAATTTGCACCTTGCCAAGATAATCTGTGATGCGGTAGCATGTAAATGCAATTGAAATGTAAAGGGCCATTCCAGAAAATTGACCATACAGGGAAAGGGAGGGTCAGGAGTACTTTACAAAAATATCACGACGATTGGAAGAATCATAGGACTATGAAATAATCTGCGGGAAAAAAATCAAAAGTTGAGGTGTGTAAAATGTGTCGCTGAACCAATTAAGTATTTATTTCTGGAATAGCTCTAGGTTATACACAATGTTATATTAAGAATAAAACATTTTTGTCAAATCTTGAATCATCTTACATTCTTAGCTTATTTGTCCGACTACAAAGTTCTAAATGGTGAAAGTCACAAATGATAAATGAATATGTTTTAAAGATCATCATACATTATGACTTTTCTTTATAGAGTTATCTCCCCTTATACTTTCACATTTTCATTTAGAAATTGATGCCCTGATAAAATGTTTATTTACTAGTAAATGATTGTTTTATAGTTAAAAAAGTGAATATTATTTTGAAAGTTCTAAATATTTATGGGACAAAATATTGATTGATTTAAAAAAAAATATATATATTTTTGAAATAAGTGGAGATTTGTGAAGAATTTTATAGATTTTGTAACATTTTTCCAAACATTTTTATAATGATTTCCTCCATTGATGAACAAATGCAATTCAGTATCAAACAATTTTTGAATGCAAAGTTTATTAAACATTAACATGAACATGATATGTGTAAAAGATTGGCAACACTCCTTTTGCGCCAATTACAAAAAAAAATACTGTTTTTCAGGGGTATCATTTCCGCCAAATTTGTTTTCTTCAAATGTATCAATTGCGCCAGTTTTCGGAACTCATTTGCGCCAATTTACCTGAACACATATTGATCGTACATATTATTGATTAATATATATTTCGTATCATTTTTGTCTGAGGGGAAGTCTTGCACATACACATGAGACAGACCTACAAAAGTTAGAGCGTCAAATACTACGAACAGCATGCAAAAGAAATGCTACAGAAAATATATCCGAAATACCAGCTAAGATCATATGTACGGAGCTATTCCATCATGAAGAGGAACATCTACAGAAAAATGACTTGAAGTGCATAAGACAGTCTATGTACAGAGAGAGAAGATAACTGTTCCCTGCCCAACCAAAAAGTTTAGTAGAATTTCAAAAAATTTAAGTGAGATATAGTGATCACAAATAAAGAAGAAGAGTTTGTTTTAGTAAATGATATTGACAGTGGCATTGTTATTCTCGGTTGTGAAGCTAACTTGAAATTTCTTTGTATGTGGGGCAGAAGATGTTTTTGCATACAATACATGGATTCAGGAATGGACATTTAATTTATATTCCACTTTTAGATTGCCTTTTGCCTTCTTAATCAGGAAACTGTAATAGAAAATTTTTTCTGTGTTTTTAAAAGGAATGTTTTTCTTTAAATTGGCGCAATTGATACCATGTAATTTTTAAACAGGTGGCGCAAACGTAGCATTAGAGAAAAAAAGTTGTGGCGCAAAAGGACGCATTTTTGGCGCAAACGGATCTCTCTAAATCATAAGGGACCAATTTGTGTATTAAATGTGAAACTAAACGTTAGAGTCAAAATCAGATACCCTATGAGTATGACATGTATGGCAATTTTTTGTATAAACCATTTTACAAAAATGTACTTGTATTAAGAGCCTTTCATATTACTTTATTATTTTTTATTAAAAAAGAAATAAATATTTTTAATTGAATGTCTAAATCCAGCTGTTTTTATACTGGTACCATGCTATTTGCACTGTAAAATTGTATTGATTGTATATATTAAAATATTGTGAGCCATTTATGGTTATTAAGTTTTGAAGCATAGAGTCTGTTTAAAGCATGAGGCAAGTGCTATGATTTATGAAGTATTAAACACAAATCAGCTCCTCAATGAGGGTTGAAAATAACTAACAAAATGAATCCTTAGAAGTCTTTGATGTGTGGAATGTACTTTAATTGTCTTTGAAAACATGATTTATCTTTTTATGAGGTTTAAGGTGGTACCCAACACCTTGACTAAAATTAATTTGGCTCGTTTAATTTTTATAAAATTTTGACAAATATCTACTTTGGCCCTTTGAAAAAAGTATAAAATTTCAGAAAACTTGAACCAATCACTTTTTGGGAAAAAATTGGTTGGATATATAGCAGTTTGACTAACTCTAATTTTGATCTTTGAGAAGCTTACAATTTCCTTAACAATACAAAGTAATTTAACCGTTAAGCTGATTTTACAGAGTTATCTTTATTTTGCAATGCTTTGATTTAAGAAAGACATATTGATAATACGGCTGGTACATTATTGTCATGATTTTTACAATGTCCTATTTGTTCCACTTAAAAAATACAAAGCCGTGAAATACAGATCTTTTATAGTAAACAGGAACAGAAGTACCAGTCTACCGATTTATTTTAACGTTACTACAATCAATTTACATGTATATGTATTGTTAGATGTTGAAATTTAATGCATGCTTGTATATTTTTGTATTAAAGAAATAAATTATTCACAGAAGACCAACTCATTTCCTTTACATATTTATTTATGCCCCCTGAGTGCCTAGTGCATATAAAATTACTTATATCTGTCCTTCCTTCATTTTGAAATCAAAACAGTTGTCAGGACTTTTTCTTACTTTTCTGGACTTTTTTGTACGAGTACAGAACTCATACCTGTCAACTGACCCGTATTCTGCGGGTGTGACACAAGATTTTCACAATTCTGAGGGATCACCCGGGACACCCGCCGGGTCATTGAAATAACTCGGGAATTCCGAAAATGACCCGATTTCACCCATATTTCTTAGCCTTGCGATTGATTTTCATAAGTAATATTCCTTTGAAATACCGGCAAATTTGTAATTCTTCTATGAACAGGCAGTTCATCTAGCTATGTAAACTGTCAAATTAAGTGACCCATTAAGTGCATGGCTTCACTTGACAGCTTTGGTGTCAAACACACTGTTAATTAACACCAATTACCTTAGCTTTAGGTCGTAAATAAATTGCACTATTTGAACTAGAGTTACTTCCCCTTATTTGTCACCATTCAAAATTATTCTTTATATTTACGTTTTATGGGTGAAAAAGATTAAATCATAAAAATATAAAATTCAAATACATATTGAAAAATAACTTTTCATTATTTTTATACCTTTATACAATTATTTTTTACATTTATACTTCCTTTAACTGTATTACTATATTTTATCATAGTCTAATTTCCTTGTCAATTGAGAGATGAATGTTCCTAGATGTAATACCTCTACATGGTATGATTAAAGGCTACAGAGCCAGTAGTCTCATTTTAAAATTACATTTGAAAAATAAATTTTAGATGATGACAAAGAGTAAAGAACATAAGACTGTGTTACACAAATTTATAAAAATCTTTAAAAGTGCAATGAAATAATAATAAATAAGATTTAAAATGACTTAACCAAGTGAACATGCATTGATGTTTTGGTATCTTTGATATACATTATAAGAAAATGTACCATAAATACTGAAATTCAGCTCGAAAAAGTTTGTACGCATTATGACCTGAGATTTGATTCTTCAATGCAGGTCATGACCTGCATTTTCATCGTCACAGGTTGACAGGTATGACAGAACTGAATCTCCTTTTGTGTACATAATTTTATAGTGATGACTTACAGATTGAGTTTGTGTTCCTTTCTGGTTGAAAGATATTTTTTTAAGAATTAAAGCCATTGCACTCCTCAAGTTTGAAGCCAGAATCCAATTAATAAGAGTTTTTTCATGAATGTTTGAATTGACAGTTGCCTATTGGGAGTTAATGTAGACTAAAAGACTTTCCTTGTCAAAAACCAATGGAATGGGGTTCCAAACCAAAGATATACAAAGGATAGGTGTACGATTCGTCTCCTTTGACATACTGTATAAAGATAGGGTGGTGTGGTATGATTGCCAATTAGGTAACTTTCCCCTAGAGAACAAAGGACAGTGATGTTAGCAGCTATACTGTGGATTTGATATTATTCGTTGGATACCAATTTTCGTGGATTTCGTGGGTATAGGCGAACCAAGAAATCAAATGTCCAATGTTTAACAAATTTTCTGTAGGCATGTATGCAGACTTAAGCAAAACCATGAATTCAAATATTCACAAACTTTTTTCTTTAATTTACAAAAATTGGTATCCATGAAAATAAATGAATCCACAGTAGTTCTCCGCTTTCAACAATGAGCAAAACTCATTATGTACCATAAGCAATGAAAGACACTGGCATATTGTCACAAAAATATTAGTGATGTGTGCATTTTTTAATCAACATTCAGATACTTTGCATATTAACATATTTAATATGGGGCTTTTATGTGGGTGTTAGTGAGTATGCTTTCCTTTAGTGACTTTTAGGAAATGTGTTGGAGTGAGAAAAAAGAAAATGATGAATAAATTAACTAGAGGCTCTAAAGAGCCTGTGTCGCTCACCTTGGTATATGTGAATATTAAACAAAGGAAGCAGATGGATTCATGACAAAATTGTGTTTTGATGATGGTGATGTGTTTGTAAATCTTACTTTACTAAACAGTCTTGCTGCTTACAATTATCTCTATCTATAATGAATTGGCCCAGTAATATCAGTGGAAATGTTAATAAAAATTTACAAATTTTATGAAAATTGTTAAAAATTGACTATAAAGGAAAATAACTCCTTATGGGGGTCAATTGACCATTTCGGTCATGTTGACTTATTTGTAAATCTTACTTTGCTGAACATTATTGCTGTTTACAGTTTATCTTTATCTATAATAATATTCAAGATAATAACCAAAAACAGCAAAATTACCTATTCACGGGCAGCAACCCAACAACAGGTTGTCAGATTCATCTGAAAATTGTAGAGCAGATAGATATTGATCTGCTAAACAATTTAACCCCATGTCAGATTTGCTCTAAATGCTTTGGTTTTTGAGTTATAAGCCAAAAACTGCATTTTACCCCTATGTTCTATTTTTAGCCCATGGCCATCTTGGTTGGTTGAACGGGTCACGCCACACATTTTTAAAACTAGATACCCCAAAGATGATTGTTGCCAAGTTTGGATTAATTTGTCCTAGTAGTTCAGAGGAGAAGATTTTTGTAAAAGATAACTAAGATTTACGAAAAATTGTTAAAAATTGACTATAAAGGGCAATAACTCCTAAAGGGGTCAACTGACCATTTCGGTCATGTTGACTTATTTGTAAATCTTACTTTGCTGAACATTATTGCTGTTTACAGTTTATCTCTATCTATAATAATATTCAAAATAATAACCAAAAACAGCAAAATTTCCTTAAAATTACCAATTCAGGGGCAGCAACCCAACAACGGGTTGTCAGATTCATCTGAAAATTTCAGGGCAGATAGATCTTGACCTGATAAACAATTATACCCCATATCAGATTTGCTCTAAATGCTTTGGTTTTTGAGTTATAAGCCAAAAACTGTATTTTACCCCTATGTTCTATTTTTAGCCGTGGCGGCCATCTTGGTTGGTTGACCGGGTCACGCCACACATTTTTTAAACAAGATACCCCAATGATGATTCTGGCCAAGTTTGGTTTAATTTGGCCCAGTAGTTTCAGAGGAGAAGATTTTTGTAAAAGCTAACGACGACGGACGACGACGACGGACGCCGGACGCCAAGTGATGGGAAAAGCTCACTTGGCCCTTTGGGCCAGGTGAGCTAAAAAGGGAATATTGTGTGTAGACAACAACCAAATGACAAAAATACATGGAAAAAATGTATGATGACTGAGTTAACATCTGATGACCTTCAAACTAAAACATCCTGTATTTATTTGTTTAATTCCAGCATAGGTCAAATGGTATTGTAGTCTGTCCTTTCCCCCTATAAAAGATTTATCCAAGGATATATACCAGACATTAGATTCTGTCCTTTTCCTTTATAACAAATTTATTCAAAATTCTAGAAATTGTTTTCGGTTCTTTTTCTGTATAACTGATTAACCAAGGGGAAAAATAAATGAAATTGTGCCTGTTTTCTGTATAATTAATTTGCCAAATGAGACAAGAAATCGTATGTATTCTGTCCTTTTTCTGAATAACTGATTTACCAAGAAAGACCAGAAATTGTATTCTGTCCTTTTTGTGTAAAGCTGATTTACCCAGGGATACAAGATAATTGTCTAAGTTTTCTGGTCTTTTCCTGTTTAACCGATTTACCCAGAGAAACAAGACATTGCCCTAGTTTTCTGCGCTTTTTTCTGTCAAACTGATATTCCCAGGAATATTGCCCTAATTTTTTGTTCTTTTTTTCTGTCAAACTGATATTCCCAGGAATATTGCCCTAGTTTTCTGTTCTTTTTTCTGTCAAACTGATATTCCCAGGAATATTGCCCTAGTTTTCTGTTCTTTTTTCTGTCAAACTGATCTTCCCAGGGATATTGCCCTAGTTTTCTGTTCTTTTTTTTATATAACTGATTTATAAAGAGAGAAAGAACTGGTCCCGATTTTTCTTCTTTTTGTTTGTTGAGAAAACAGATTTACCCAGGATACATTAAACCATTGTCCCTTTTTTTCGGTCCTTTTATATTGTGAAGCTGATTTATTAAGGGATACAAGAAATCGTCCCAAGTACTATCTCCCTTTACTGTCAAACTGATTTACCCATGAAGGATACAAGACATTGTCTCAGTTTTGTTCTGTTCTGAAAAATTGATTTACCCAGGGATACAAGACATTGCCCCTGTTTTCTATCCCTTTTCTGTATAGCTGGTGTATTAAAAGAGGGACGAAAGAACCAGAGGGACAGTCAAACTCATAAATCAAAAATAAACTGACAACGTCATGGCTAAAAATGAAAAAGACAAACAGACAAACAAAAGTACATATGAAATTACATAGAATACTTAAGAATAAGCAACACGAACAAGATTTAAGGCAGCAACCATTTGATTTTCTGGGGGGGGGGGGGGGGCTATGGTTTTTTTTGGAAAAAAAAGTTTGTTTCCAGTTTTTGGAGAAAAAAATAATTTGTTTTGAATTCTGAAAAAAAAAAATTGTTTGTTATACCCTCAGCTGCCACTATATGTAATGCTAAAATTGAAAGAAAAAATTGTTTGCGACTTGTCGCGAAAAAACTAGATTGTTTTTCGCCATAGGCGAAAAAAAAAGTTTGTACAGAAAAAAAACCCATAGCCCCCCCCCCCCCCCCGAAAATCAAATGGTTGCTGCCTAAAGGGATAGAAGAAAGAAGAAATCGTCCCCAGTATTATCTCCCTTTTCTTTGAAACTGATTTTCCAGTGATACAAGAAATTGACCCCAGTTTTATTTCCTTTTTCTGTTTAACCAATGTACTCAGAGATACAAAATATTGTTCCCAGTTTTTTGTTCCTTTGGTCTACCAGTAAGTTACCCAGGGATATAAATAATTGTCCACATTTTCTGTCCCTTTTAAGTTTAATCGATTTATCCATACTAGACTTCTCAAAAGCCTTTGACACAGTACCCCATAAGAAACTGCTATCAAAAATGGGCGATTATGGAATCCGTGGGCCAATAAATAACTCGATTTATTGCCAAACTAGACTTCTCAAAAGCTTTTCACACAGTACCCCATAAGAAACTGCTATCAACAATGGGCGATATATGGAATCCGCGGGCTAATAAATAACTGGTTGAATATGTTTTTGACAAACAGGAAAATGGAAGGAGAACAATCAGAAGAAGTAACGGTAGACTCTGGAGTCCCACAAGGTAAAGTCCTAGGACCATTGCTATTCATTTGCCATATAAACGACCTTCCAGATGCCGTCAAATCTTCAGTCAGACTTTTCGCTAATGACTGCCTTCTTTACAGAACAGTGAAATCTCAGAAAGACCACGACATACTTCAAGAAGTCCTCAAAAACCTAGAAGTATGGGCTGATAACTGGGGAATGCGGTTCAATGCCAAAAAATTCTACATCCTAAGCATCAAAAACGAGCCATAAATTCTACGGTTTAAATGGACACACATTACAACAAGTCCATCATAACCCGTACATAGGCCTTCAAATTTCAGAAGACCTTAAATGGACCACTCACATATCAAACGTGGCAAAGAAAGCAAATTCAACACTAGGCTTTCTAAGAAGAAATTTGCTGCCCACAAGATTGTAAAAAAAAACAGCTTACATCTCGCTCGTTAGATCAACGATGGAATTTGGAGCCATAGTATGGGACCCCTACACAACATAAATAAGTTTGAACGAATACAACGCCAAGCGGCAAGATTCGTCACCAGAGACTACAAGACAAGAGAGGACGGATTGTCTCTAAAATGCTTTCCCAACTGGAACTACAAGACCTCCAGACAAGACGAACAAACCAGAAGTTAATATTTATGTACAAAGTGGTTGAGGGGCTGATTCCGGCTATCCAACCAGAATAATTTCTCAAAAAAGCACGTCCTAAGAGAAACATTACTGCCAAGAAATTTGAAGGATACCAAGCAACCAATATTGTGGAAAAACAAGTAAAGAACAACTCTAAGTGTTTAACATTCCACCAAGCAAAACACCACAATACTAATTCATTCTTTGTAAAGACAGTGATCGCGTGGAATCAGCTTGACGACACTGTAGTGCGCGCATCCAGCGTAGAGAGCTTTAAATCTGCTCTCACGACCCGTCAATAAATCGACGGCGTTCTCTCATACCGTTGCATCAAAGGCAGTATTTGTATCGATCACGTACTCATACAGACAGATCCATAGAGGCAGACAACACATTGCTCCCAGGCCTCTGTACTTCTGTTGTATTACTGCACATAAGCAACACGACGGGTGCCACATGTGGAGCAGGATCTGCTTACCCTTCCGGAGCACCTGAGATCACCCCTAGTTTTTGGTGGGGTTCGTGTTGTTTATTCTTTAGTTTTCTATGTTGTGTCATGTGTACTATCGTTTTTCTGTTTGTCTTTTTCATTTTTAGCCATGGCGTTGTCAGTTTGTTTTAGATTTATGAGTTTGACTGTCCCTTTGGTATCTTTCGTCCCTCTTTTATACAGGAATACAAGCAATTGTCCCAATTATTAGTTTTCTGTATAACCGATTTACCCATGTAGAGAGACAAATACTTGTAAACATTTTGTTATCTTTGTGTAAACCTGGAATATACCAGAAATTAACCGCAGTTTTCTGTCCTTTTTCTGAATAAACTAATTTACCCAGAGAAAAAGGAAATGATCCAAGTTTTTTGTCCTTTTCTATATAACTGATTTACCCAAAGATACAAAAAAATGTTCCCATATTTCTGTCCCATTCCTTTACCAGTGATTTACACAGGGATACAAAAATTATTCGCTCTAAGTGTTTTTTGTCCTTTTTCTGTATAACTGATTTACCAAGAGATCGTATATATTTTGGTCCTTTTCTGTATACATGATTTACTCAGGAACAAAAGAGGCTGTCCAAAGTGTTTATTCTCTTACTGAATAACTGATTTACCAATGGCTACAAGATATTGCTTCCAGTTTTCTGTTCTTTTTCTGTATAATTGATTTACCCCAGGACACAATATATTGCTCCCAGTTTTCTGTTCTTTTTCTGTATACTTGATTTACAAAAGAACAAAAGAGGCTGTACAAAGTTTTTATTCTCTTACTGAACAATTGATTTACCAATGGCTACAAGACATTGCTTCCAGTTTTCTGTTCTTTTCTGTATAATTGATTTACCCGAGGACACAAGATATTGCTCCCAGATTTCTGTTCTTTTTCTGTATAATTGATTGACCCAGGAACAAAAGAGGCTGTACAAAGTTTTTATTCTCTTACTGAATAATTGATTTATCAATGGCTACAAGACATTGCTTCCAGTTTTCTGTCCTTTTTCTCTATAATTGATTTACCCGAGGACACAAGATATTGCTCCCATATTTCTGTTCTTTTTCTGTATAATTGATTTTCCCCAGGATACAAGATATTGCTTCCAGTTTTCTGTTCTCTTTCTGTATAACTGATTTACCCCAGGATACAAGATATTACTCCCAGTTTTCTGTTCTCTTTCTGTATAACTGATTTACCCCAGGATACAAGATATTACTCCCAGTTTTCTGTTCCTTTTCTGTATAATTGATTTACCCGAGGATACAAGATTTGCTCGCAGTTTTCTGTTCTTTTTTTGTATAATTGATTTACCCCAGGATACATGATATTAGTTTTCTGTTCTTTTTCCGTATAATTGATTTTAAAACACCCGAGGATACAAGATATTGCTCCCAGTTTTCTGTTAGGTATTCATCCTGTGTGTTGGGTAATCAATTTTGATAGTACTTACCAAAAAAACTATTCTTTACTTAAAATCCTACTGACCGACCCCTTCTTCGAAAACAAATGTATGGTCTTCCCTTAAGCAGTACTGACGAACAGCTAGTGTGTAGAATAATTATTCCAAACAAAAAAAAAACATCACATTGATAGGTTTACAGAGCATTCATGAGTAATTAAGATCCTATACATCCTCTAGAAACTGTTTCCCTACTGATTTTTGCACACAAGGGCATGCGTTTGTAAGACTGTTTGTGACTTTTTTTACACTTAAGATTTCACTTAATCTTATGATGTGTCTTGATTGATACTTTTTGATACTGTTGATTTGTGTTTAACGCCACTTTCAGCACTTTTGTGTTATTTCAGTCATTGCGGTAAGTTTTTGTTGTTGGAGGAAGCCGGAGTGCCCTTAGAGAACACCGAACTTCGGTATAGGAAAACTGAAAATCGTAGTCAATTAACTGACCGGATAGAAGTCGAGTGCACCTGCCACGTGCAGTATTCGAACTCACAACATCGGTGTTTTTTAATATGTGCCACTGGACGTTTAGAAACCAACAATCTATGTTTTTGAAACTATACCAAGACCCTGTTTTATAATTGTTTTACTGTGTACAAAACAGTTACCCATGACATCAAAAACGTCTGATGTTGATATGTCAGCTGCTCAACCAAAAACGTGTTGCTCAGTCTTTCGTTTTCCTATGTCGTGCTTTGTATACTTCGTATTGCTATGGCGTTGTCAGTCTGTTTTCAATCAGTGAATGAGTTTAAATCTATTTGGTATCTTTCGCCTTTCGTTTCCATGACCATATATACCGGGCGTGCACCGTGTATAATTATATTGGCAGTGGCTATAATTCTATAAAAGTGGCTATTTTACCGGCACTGAGGCTGAGCCATATAATAGTGAAAAGGCTGCCACTGCAGACATGAACTGAACATAATACTTGATTCTTTAATGTCTGCATCACTTTTGCAAAATTTTCAGATATAATTGCAGATATATACGTTTCAGAATATTCAACATTCATAGAATAAATGCTATCAATAAGCTAGATTTCTATGCATCGTGTGTACAATATTTTGTTTATATATTTTATATTTTATTGCGCCATAGACTATAATAGTCTTTGTTTGTTTTTCATGAATTTTCATGGTCCTCGTTTCACGTTTCAAAGTATTCCAAAAACCGGCTGTAGCTTTTCATATCAGTCGAAAATCAAGTTTGTTTGATAAAAAAATTGTTGTTTTCCATTTTGCCTACACGGACTTTAGAATAAGATATACGGTTTTTTCCTCTCTGGAAACATTATTCAATACGATAGGATATATAGTTGAAATACGCAAAGACTGTGTAACTCCTAGGAACAAAATATGCATCTTTCTCTTCGGAAACATATAACCCAAGGCGCTAAAACGGATAGCTACTGTTAGACACTATTGTCTTTGTTTTGGAATCTGAAAGAATAAAGTAAAATGATATTCATCTTCCACTTCTTCCAACGGTAATTTACGGTGTCTACGATGTTCTTGTTTCCATTAGGGTTATTTTGGTCGTTAAAAAGACAAGTCTTTCCAGAAATCTGTATACTTTCATGAGTTTGACTGTCCCTTTGGTATCTTTCGTCCCTCTTTTTTCAGCTAATTGTTTACCCGTACAGCATTTACAAGGCAGTTAAATTAAAAATATTAAAAGTACATTGTATTTCATAATAAAGAAATGGTAGAAAATTAAATTTATATGACCAATGATTTCATAAGCACTAAATAAAGATCTATAAATTCTTGTTATATTTTATAATCAACGGCTATTTTTCTCATTTTTTTCTAAAAGTTAGAGTGCGGATATACCTGGCATTTCCGTTTCATTCCGGGTACTACAAATTACTGGGGCGAAACGGGGTAATTCTAAGTTAATGCTAGCAGACGGATTTTCTTTGAGCGTGTTGTCCCAGTTGATATTTGAATACGATATGGTTTGATATGGAGATGATACAAGTATTTTCTACCTACAGGTAATTTTTATCTTATAGTTCCTGAGCAGTTTTATCATTGTCAATGTCCAATAGCTTTTTTAATTTGGATACAGCCAGGTCAGTTGAAAAACCTGTGATGCATGCATGCATGTATGTTACAAGTACAACTTACACTAACATTCACCACTTTTAGTGTACTAAAGTACATGATTTTCACATGCATAGGTATGGTTAGCTTTGTTTCGAGTACACACCATCTTCAAAACTACAGATATATATGCATCCAAAGCATAGCTATGATCGTGTTGTCCTGGAGCATGATGAAGGCTTTGAAGCATTCTGAGTGACACAGATTTACTGGGTGTCGGACCGTCTGGTCAATATGTGTCTGGTTTTGTTAGTGCATTCTGTACATTTCTTGCCAGATTTTTCATAATACTTATGATAGAGTTATATCGACTGACCAATTCAAAAATCAGTGCCAATCAACTATTTTAACTGAGTTATGCCCCTTTGTAGTGTTAATTACATGGAAATTTCATTGTTATAGCTCTCATTTGTACAATTCTTGCCAGATTCTTCTGAAATAGTTATCAAAGGAAACTTATATTATAGGTAATATCAGCAATGTCTTTATGGTCTTGGTAAAAATCTAGAATTGGTGTGGATCAATAGACAACTTTCGAGTTCGATGCATTTCCGTCAAAAACTCTGGTTTTAGTGAACATCATTCGTGCGTTTAGGGGCATCGTCACTTCCATTCCAAAGTTGAGCGAGTGGTTGGAAAATTGTAATACTATATTGCGCGATTTATTCGGCAACCTAAATTCTCATAATTGACAATCAGCACTGCTGTCATTAGGGAATTGTGATTACATGTAAGTACTTACAAAACCAAAATTATTTCTAGTTTATCCTGCACAATGAAGATCACTAAGACGCTTGATGAACGTCAATAGTGCAGGGATACAGGCGACCCCCTCTATCTGGTAAATGACGTCACAAAGGCGCGCCTAATCATGCTAATTGACAAGTTTTTTCCGGTGACGGATGAACTCGAAAGTGGTCTATTATTTTTGAAAGAGTTATGCCCTTAAAATTGATTATCTGGAAAATTTGCTTTGTAAGTCCTCTGATGTGCACAATTTTTGCCAGATCTTTATAAATTTGTATTATAGGTTTATAAGCAAAAATTGTATGGGGCAAGTTTTAAAATGATTAAATATTTTTAAATGAATATATCCCTTGGAAATATGAATAATATATTATATGGAAAAATACATTGTATTTGCCCTCCTTCATTTCTCTTAGTTATTTGTAAAAAGATTTAAATAACAAAAACAAAGCGAAAAAAGAATAAGAAGATATTTTTAGCTATTGCCATTGGATCTATGATAAATGTGCAACACATGGACATTGGAACTGTGTTCTTTTATTTACATTTGAATAAAAAGCAGAAATTAGCACATGTCCATTTGAAAAACTGTTCCTGCTCTGAGGTATTTGATGCAAATAAGATTTGTGTAGGTCTCTCCTAAAGCCTTGGTCACACCTTAACAGATAGCTCAAACGGATGCCTAACGGATAACTTTTTTTCAATCTGTTCATGTCCATTAGACGTCCGTTCTTATCCGTTAGACGTCTGTCCATATCCGTTGCATGTCCGTTTAGCGTATGTTTTATCAGTCGATGTCTCTTCTGTCCGGTGGAAAATTTTGAGCCGGTTCAAAACCTTGAACGGACGTCCAACGGATGAAATGTCCGTTGAACGTCCGGTAGGCGTCCGTTTTGTACTGTACTTGTCCGTTTAGTTTCCCTTTAGTATCCGTTACATGTGCGTTATACATCCGTTGGAGGTCTGGCAGATAAATTCACCAACAGACTTCTAACAGATGTTGAACGAATGTCAAACGTACTTCTACCGGACGTATAATGATTAAACAGATGATGAACGGATCTGAAACAGATATATATGCCAATTGAAAATTTCGGGTCAGAAATTGTCAATTAGATATTTTCTGGTTCATGAATTCTTATTATTCATAATCAATCTAAGAGTAAGAGCACGTCTTCACAATGAAGCAGCTAATATTCAAGCCAGACACTGCCCTTTGGCGGCATTTTGAAGAACAAACCAAAACCAGTTACACAGAAACATTTTGAATATTTATGCTATTTACATGTTTTATTATTATCGCCTTTAATTTTTCCGTAAATCTTGTTCATCGGTTTTATCCGGTACAATTCCGTTAGGTGTCCGTTTTATGCGGTACTCATCCGTTCTGTCCGGTACGTTTCCGTTTCTCGTACGTTGCATATCCGGTGTATGTCCGTTATGTATTTGTTTTGCGTCTGTTTTATTTGGTCAGTACATCAACTGACTCCCTACGGACAACAATTTTTTCAACAGACTACTTTTATTTTCACCCATTAGGCAGGCCTCGACAATAACGCTTGTCCGATTGTCCGGTACCAGAGGGAAAAAAGGTCGGACAAGTAAAAGCTGGATCAAGCTTGTCCGTCGGGACAAGTACAATCATTCTGCAGAAAATAAATTTAATCCAACTTTGATGAACACAGTATTTTATTATAAACAAAAACAAGAAAACAAATATTAATTTGACATGTTTCTGTATTCTGTTTATTCAAATGCAAAACCTTTTTCTTCAACATGTTTACTTGCAATCGATAATTTTTAACTGGTTCTTTGTCAGTTACTTTTTAACAGGTAAAAGGTATACTATTCTCAGAAAACAGTCTTACTGATCGGAATCAATGATGCGCTTTGTAAATAAGGTAACTTTACAGGACAGTAAATTGTCACCTCGAAAGATTCAGCTCCAATTGTTTAAGAGACGGGAGACATATTTAGTAGACATGATTGATAGACAGTTTGACAAGGCAGGAGACATTTTGGCACCGTAGGAGACATATTTAGTAGACATGATTGATAGACAGTTTGACAAGGCAGGAGACATTTTGGGACCAAGACAAATCTGTATCTCATTTTGCTACCTTATTCTGTTCCTTATAATAAATACCATACCGTAATTTTTTCACAAAAATATTTTTTTTTATTTACCATTAAATTCACAAAATCATATTTGATCATAAGTAGAAAAAAACATTACTTGCAATATAGTGACCTATAGTTGTTAATTTCTGTGTCATTTGGTCTTTTGCAGAGAGTTGTCTCATTGTCAATCAGACCTTATGATGGCTTATCTTCTTTTTATTGATTGCATTTGAATAAACTTTTTTTTTAACTTAAAAAAAATATAAACAGAATACAAATCCAATGAGTGTACAGGCCTATCAGATGGTGCCTCATGATTAAGAGTCTGATGAGACTAGCATTGATGGAAACTAGAACCTAATTCCTGTGATATGACTAGTTTCGCAGTTGTACTTGACTCATAATTTTGAAAAGTATTTTAAAAAAAATACATCAAATTCTGTTATATTGTTTTAATTCGTTTTGTTCCTTTAATCAACTAAAAATGTAAAAAAAGGTTATTTTTAATAGAAAATATTTGGACAAGTAACAATTTCATTCGGACAAGTAAATTTTGGTATGTGCTTGTCCTACAGGACAAGTTGAAAAAAAAGTTATTGTAGAGGCCTGTTAGGTGTCCGTTCGTGCAATCTGGTAAGGTGTGACCGAAGCTTAAGTAACAGGCTTATTGTAAAATAGAAATTTTGAATGTATTCAAATTTCTCTAGATACAATATAATGTAACCATGTGTACACTTGAATTAGGATTGTGGTTCCATTCAATTACAAGCAATTTAGGAGCAGTATCGCATGATGATTGATTCATTGTTTGAACAGTTATTTATATGCATAAAAACATTCAATACAAATTTGATGATTCAGATCGATCTCTGATTAAAACTATGTGAAGAGAAATACAAAAACTTAGAAACTTAATTTTAGAGTATGATCCAAGAGAGTTGAAAGATACCAAAAGCACATTAAAACATATAAGTTGAAAATAACTGATAATCCATTTATGAAAATCGAAAAAAAAAGACTTAAAGATGATTAAAAGGGTACAAAACATCTGGTACCCCAAAAGACTAAAGAAAGAGCAACACCAACCCACCAAAAACCTGGGGTGATCTCAGTCAGGTGCTGTGGAAGGGTAAGCCAATTCTGCTCCATATGTTGCACCCGTCATGTTTCTCAAGTGCACACCTAGTGATAAGTCTAACTAGGTAGGTTACATTTGAAGAACAGATTGTGGTAAAGACAATTGAAACATATCTGTCATCTTTCATGAAACTAACTTGTGATTGCATCCAACTGAACGTTTTATTTGGAGAAAGTTCAAAATGGACCTTGATGAAACAAAAGATTATTTGAAATTGTTGTATGAATTAAAATGCCTTTGACATTATTATATTCCATGCCAATTAAATTATTATATAGAAATAATATTTGATAGAATTTATGCCATTATGGCACTTATTCCACTGTTCTGATGCACATTTGAACAATAAATGTCTCTTCAGTGATGCTTGCGGCCAAATTTTTGAAAAAATAAAACTAACAAATATTTAAGAGCTGATAATGAATTAAAAACCAAAAAAGGATCTAACATGAAACCAGAGATATAGACAAGAAATCAAAAGTATAATAAATAACCCATCCACTTTTAAGTATGCACCTATTTGGAGTAAGAGACGGAATCAAAACCCATATTGGACTATAACTGACACATGGTGATTTTTGGTCTACCTTGCTGTTTTAAAGCCATTTTATAGTTTCCTCAGGTTGTTGAATTTTTGATAATCAATGTGTTGTTCATTGGATCTAAGCTCTTTATTCATGGTCAGAATTTGATCTCAGGTGCTCTGGAAGGGTTAAAAAATTCTGCTTCACATGTTGCACCTGTCATGTTGCTCAAATACAAACATGGTGATAAGTCTTACTCTAATTAGGTTTGTGACATTTGTAGAAAAGATGACTGGATTGTGTTTTAAAGTCACTTAAGGATGTATTCTTCTGACTTTTCAGTCTCGTTCAGTCTCGTTGAAATCTCGTTCTTGAATTATTTCCAAAAAATGTAATACAAGTGGAAAATATCAATGAGTTTTAAAAATATTATAATCAAACATAACTCTGTGAAAAAATTGAAAACATATCTGTCATCATCACTCAGTAAAACAGTATTGTAAGGAGAAATATATATGATGTTTGGGTGATGCAATAGTAGAATCTATCTTTAATTCAGTCAGTTGTTGATTTTCTGTTTATACTGAAATTCTCTTTTCCAGCAACCAAGTTTAAACCAGGTCTTGCAGTTTTCAAGAAAGTTAAAAAGTTATGATACTGATCAAAATCATACATGTATATAATTTACTTTGTCTTTGAATACAGTTTTCTTCATTGAATTTCTTTAATTGAATAGTGATGGTTTCACTTCTTCAAATTTGTTTAAAGATTTAAATTGGCTTTTATATTTCTATGTATTCACAATTGATAATTTATAACACTTGTTCAAATGTAGACCTTTACTCAATTTGATTTTTTTTAACTTTTAAATTACAAAGCCTGTGATTTCAATTACTAAATTACTTGAACCATTCAGTTTAAGTTGTAATATAGGAATGCTCTATTGATAGATTTTACTATTCCTTCCACTAAAGCTACGTTGTACATGTATTATATTATTGTACCTTATTAAAAATTTAAATGTCAAACCATGTCAGATCCTGATTGCTAAATTTACATTTATTGTCTCTCATAAAGTATTCCTTTTCACCTGATCTAATCATATATAAGTAGATTGATTATTGGAGATTCGCAATATCAATTTCATTGTTATAAATGATTTTTCATCCTAGCATCCATCGTCACAATGAAATTTTTGTTATATTTTTATGTCGCGGATGTGTAGCCAGGTAATAAGAGTTTATTGATAATTGTGAAAGCTTATGTAGCAAATGCAACTGAAAACGGGGATGAATAATTTATATACTTCAACTAACACAAAGTGTAACTATTTAAAGGAAGTCAAGTAAGCCACTGGAGACTGAACGAACACTTTCCATTCACAATTAATATTGATCCGAAACTTGTCAGTAATATGTTTGTCTTTTACAGAAATGGATGTTAAACATTGAAAAATGAGTGAAAAACGAGGATTAAATGGTGGACCGCATCAATACGATGATTATGGAACAGTAGACAAACAGCCAATTATTGACCGGGATGAACTTGTAAGTCTATTTTGATGTAAACAATTAATAATGCCTGAGCCCTTGATCAGTGTAAAAATTGAGGTTATTATGGTTATGCTTAATCTGTATGATAGAAATTTAATTGATTTATACATTGTTATAAGGTTAACTGATGTAGTTTAAAAATCTAAATTCTCATCACCAGTAATTTCATTCATATAAACAGAAGATGTGGTATCATATGATTGCCAAGAGACAGCTCTCCACAAGAGACCAAAATGACACAAAATTTAACAACTATAGGTCATCCATCGTACAGCATTAAAATTTCTTGCCTGAAACTGTTTTTACCATATAACTACAAGTTATTAGAATTTGTACAAAAAATTGTTATTTTGTTTTTTTAAATACTTGATATTAGTTTTTACTGGTAATAATTACCAGAAATATTTTTTTGCACTTATATATATATTAAAATGCAATTTTAGCACTGTATCTATGAAAGGAGATGTAGACAACAACCCAACAACAAAAAAAATTATTATATTAATTCAGTATATTTTGACAGCATTTGCTAGAATAAAATAGAAGAATAAATCGTTGGTCATGGATCAGTAAGATAAGCTAGTTTATTATTTTTTTAAAGACATTTTAAAGTTCAATGAAGATTTGAACTTGTTTTTCAAATTAGCATTAATGATGACATTTTATATCAAAAATATCAATCACCTGAATCACCAAAAAACCAGGGGTGATATCAGGTGCTCTTGACAGATATGCGTATCCTGCTTCGCCTTTGGTACCCACCTTGTTGTTGTACAAATTACTTCATACCTTGAAAGAGAGCAGGAATAATTTAGAAAAAACAACGTAAATTGAAGCCAATTTTGAGTGTGACCAACAACAGATACAAGCTTTTTCTGTTGGTATTCCCCTTGCCTATGATTATCTTATCTAAAAAAAAGGAAACATTATGTGTATGTTATTTTTGCTTTCATTGCTGAAGGCTGTATGGTTGCCAGTATAATAGCTTCATGCACTTCATTTCAACTTTGGTGGATAGTTAACTAATTGGCCTTGAAATAGCTCCTGATTTTTACATTGAAAATTAAATATATATATATGCAATGATAACCTTAAATACAAGGCAAAAGTTAGTCTTACACATCTGTAGGAGCTTTGTTTGTCATCTGACAATATTATCACTTTAGGGACAGGTAAAGGATTAATTGACATTTTGTGTTTGCAGTTGAAATATAGACTATATGATTTTCTATCAATATTTCTGAGAAGTTTTCTTCTATAGATCATAAATAAAATCACTAGAGATTTATAATCCTTACTAAACCAGTTTATAGTTATGATTTCATACAAGACATGAAGGGTAAAATTGAAGTGTTTTTCATGCATCAGTCCACATATTTGATGTCTAGAGACATGTATCTTATGTGTTATGTCATCTAAAAAATTCGAATAAAAACCACCAAGTTCAGTATACCTAGTGCATGTATACTGAAGAAACATCTGATTTTCGTAATAATTCCATTAAAAACTAGTGATTATTACAGTGACTTGACTGTTAGTGTTGCTCTCCACCAATTTCAACTCATTCAAAATTTTGACCAAATTGCAATTTGTTTTATTAAAGTTTAAACCAAATTGTTCAACTGGTCAGAATATTGAACAAATTGTTCAGTCAAAATGTGAAAGTGCAAGGTGATAAAATAAAATACACTTACAATCCTATAAGACTTTAACTCCACTAAAATGATGTTGTGACAAAATTAGTTTATCAGTTTGTAAAGTTATATTATAGTCATTTCCATGCTGAAGAGGAACTGTTTATTTTGAATTGCTATAAAATTGTCCAAACTAAGCTTTCATATAGTTTTTCTTTCTAAAAGTATTCTATATTTATAACAATCAGATATCATTTTAAATAAAACATCATATATTCAGTAAAATATGTGTGAAATAACAATATGCTATTGATAAGTTTTCAGGGGAGATAACCTAAAATATTATTCTTTTGAATAAAGACTTTTTGAAAGAAAAGTTATTATCTCCCCCATGGAAATTTCCTACAAACATATATTGCAATTTTACACATATTTTACTGAATATGAAATGTTTTAATTCACATAATGTCTGATTCTTATAAATATAGAATACTTTTAGAAAGAAAAACTATATGAAAGCTTAGTTTGGACAATTTAATAGCAATTCAAAATAAACAGTTCTCCTTCAGCATGGAAATGAATATAATATAACTATACAAACTTATAAACTAATTTTGTCACAACATCATTAAAGTGGACTCTTATAGGATTGTAAGTATGTTTTATTTTATCACCTTGCACTTTCATAACGTGGCTGTGGTTTTCTAAAGCAGTTGGTTCAAATTTCTGACCAGTTGAACAATTTGATATTATAAAACAAATTGCAATTTGGTCAAAATTTTGAATGAATTGCAATTGGTGGAGAGCAACACTAACAGTCAAGTCACTGTAATTTGTCTACTGAAAACTTAGTTATTTGATTGATATGATCTATCTTCAAGAACTCATGATTTAAGTTTGAAAATAGAATGCTTTATTAATTTGAAATCAAATATATTGCAGTTCTGCGAAACAGGTAGTAAAAAAATGCTGTTATCAATTAACACTCAGTTGAAATAGAATCTAATCAATTTCCCAGTATTGATGGTTCATTCTAACCAGAAAATTCAATCACCAATAATAAGCAGCTTTTTATAACCAAAACTTGAGCAATATGATCTACACATCAAATTGCTGTGCACAGTCAATAAATAAACTGATTAACTTTTCATAAAGCTTGTTCAGTGTAGGTGTCATATACTGGTACGATATATGAAGTGACCAATTCAAGGAGAAAACTTGCATGCATGCATACTTAGGCCAACCTTAAAAATATGTTTGTTTGCAGTTTTCCGACTGTACCTTCAGACTGAAGGGTCGGTAGGTAGGAAAAATATTTTATTTTATCAGCCAAAATACAGTTTAAACAAGCAGTTACACTAAACCAAGTTTCTTGTGAAGAAAAAAAAAACATTTTAAAACAACAAACACTGGACATGCTGAAAACCAACATCAAATGAACAGGCATTTTCAGATAAAAAACTTTTTAACCAAAACTGAAACTTTAACATAGTGTCATTAACCAATTTATGACCTAAACTATGGTATAATTATTAAATACTGGAACACTTATAAACAAGGAATGTCATTATGACTAGATCTGTTTTAAGGTTTATGTACCCTTCTGTAGCCATTTTTTACGAATTTTTCAAACCTCAATTGTATCAAAACTAAAGATATAATAAATAATAGAGATAGGCCATTTAGTACATGTTTCAAGGGGAAACTTGATGCAAAGCATTATTTTTTACTGTTTCATTGCATTTGATAGAAAAAGAGGACTTTGTGGCAAATAAAGTTGGGGGTGAAATCCATAGCACCCCATTAAAAGTACAAAAAATGTAAATGGTCTGTACAGAAATGTTTTTAATGCATAAAAAAAATTGGCAGCATATAGCTCCTAAGGACATGTTTTAATTGAATTCACACAGGCCACACAGTTTGGGTATATTTAATATTGTAAGAAAGAGAATAATTGCAATGAGTGGGGCAGCCCCCTTTATCCTAAAGGAGCATACTCATTGCAATCGAAGATAGATTTAATATAGAGAGAGTATATTTATTTTTCAAGCTAACCATTCATTTTCTCTACATCTTTGTGTAGTTAGGGTTGCTTCTTTAAATATTGATTTGGCATGATCTATATCCATTAACATTTCAAATGAGCCCTTCCTCCGTACAGGTTTGTTTACAGATATCCATGAAGATTTAAGTCACGGAGCAGTGGTTTCATCTTTGTCGTCTTCACAACGATTTGTAGAAAATATGCCATACTTCAAGCTGCTGTCGAATTATTTAACCAATGAAATTGGTTTCATAAAGTCAAGCTCCACAGATTCTGTACCCGATTTGTTTGAGACAGAATGGTTATCGTGTCAGTTATGAATATCCGCTGCATCATCGTCAATGATATCATCACACATCATTACATGTGCCTGAATCTGTATAAACAGTTTACTAATAAACTTTTTTTGTTTGTTATTTGTCTTAAAATTGACACGAGACGACAGCGTAAAGTACTCCTCCGTGACTTCATGGATACCTGTAAACAATTTCCATGTGCCACAGTGCTTTATCATTAAATGGTCACATGAACGCTTGACGGGAAGCTAAGAAAAACCGAACTTGAAATGCGTAATTGACCCAGACTTTAAATCATTTCTGGAAAGGACCCAAAGTTCCGGATCGCGTCAATAGAAGTATTAAAAAAGAAAATTTCAAATTTAAAGCAATAAAATTTTCACAGTCGGGAGGATTTTCAAGGGTCGGTCGGTGAAATTGCAAACAAACAATATTTTAATTTAAGCCTTATTTTTGACAAATGATAAGATTTTGCAGCTCAAATGCAAAATTTACATCTAAGTATCATAGAGATAAATAATATTGTTTTTCATTCACTTTTTTTGTCATAAAAATGTTATGTGAAAATTATTACAGACATTAACCTTAAAAGTTACGTAATTTTAAAATGAATTTATTTCATCCTCAAATAGTTCCTATTTATGCAAAATTCAGTGGGAGGCAGTAAAAAAATTTGCATAAAATATTGGGTGAAATGCTTGGTTGCTGAGATGAAATCTATGTAAAGCTATATTTAGTTGCTTCATCAAATAAAATACTATTACTAAGTTCACCCAGTTTGATATCCATTGAACACGTACATTGTTTATGAAGCGAAACTGCATAAAAAATGAAGAGAGATGTGTTATGATTGCCAAAGAGACAATTATCCACCAGATTTCAATGACATGCATTGGATACATCCTTCTGATGTTATAAACTTTGTTTGGTTATTTCAGTCTATACAATTGACATTTTTTTAGGGTTGAAATATTGTGTTTAATCTCACAAAAATGTGGCTGATAATATGTTAATTTGATCTAAATCCATGTGTAAAATGAAAATTATAAAATGCATAATATTTGTGTTAAGTGATCCATATACCTACCTTTTTTCAAACCTTAAAGAATGTATAGGTACCATGCAGTACTTTAGATTGTGAAATGTTAGAAAATTGTAAGTGGTCCTGAAGTACTCAAGGTGAAAAAAAAATGAGGGGGGAAATTAAAGAGACTCTTGTAACCCCTTTTTACCCTTAGGACACATATTGTGTTGTTACTCACAGTTAGTCCTAAATACCCTGTTTCAGAATCGCCACTCTATTTTTGTAGGTGACTGTCAGATTTTTATGTCTAAATGTGCAGTAAAACAAAAGTTCCTGCTTCCTGCTACTTTCTCTTATACTTATTAATTATCTAAATGTATAATTGGTATAAAATCATTAATGACATATATATGTGACATACACTTTTCTGTAAGAATTCCATATTGATTAGTATTTATCTTCTTAAACAGGACAATTAACAGATTATTTTCCAACTTCGGAAATTGTCCTCCTTTGAAACACTTCCTACAGACGGAAAAGCTGAAGTGTTATAACGAGCCTATTAACTGTTCTTATTGATTCTAAAGCTAGAGATATACTGCATTATGGCTTGAAAATGGTTATTACTTCCAATGTAGCGAAGGAGAAAAATAATATTTGATATGACAGTCTTCTTTAAAAAAACTGATGGGTTTGGTATTTAATTCTGAAAACTGTCTGCATTGCAGCAAAGCAGCAAATAATACTTTTTTGAAGTCTTTTATATAATGGGGGTCTTTCTCCTCAAAGGATTGAGTCTCAACAAAAGTTTTACCATAAAAACTGATGGATTTGGCATTCATTTGAAAGCTGTCTGCTTTGCAGAGAAGCAGAAAATAATAATTTTTTGATTTTTTTTTTATATAGTGGGGGTCAAGGGATTGAATAAGGATTTCTCGACAGTAGTTAAATTCAAACTGATGGATTTTTTTTATATAGTGGGGGTCAAGGGATTGAATAAGGATTTCTTGACAGTAGTTAAATTCAAACTGATGGATTTTTTTTATATAGTGGGGGTCAAGGGATTGAATTAGGAATTTCTCGACAGTAGTTAAATTTAAACTGATGGATTTTTTTTATATAGTGGGGGTCAAGGGATTGAATTAGGAATTTTTTGACAGTAGTTAAATTCAAACTGATGGATTTTTTTTATATAGTGGGGGTCAAGGGATTGAATTAGGAATTTTTTGACAGTAGTTAAATTCAAACTGATGGATTTTTTTTATAGTGGGGGTCAAGGGATTGAATTAGGAATTTTTTGACAGTAGTTAAATTCAAACTGATGGATTTTTTTTATATAGTGGGGGTCAAGGGATTGAATTAGGAATTTTTTGACAGTAGTTAAATTCAAACTGATGGATTTTTTTTATATAGTGGGGGTCAAGGGATTGAATTAGGAATTTTTTGACAGTAGTTAAATTCAAACTGATGGATTTTTTTTATATAGTGGGGGTCAAGGGATTGAATTAGGAATTTTTTGACAGTAGTTAAATTCAAACTGATGGATTTTTTTTATATAGTGGGGGTCAAGGGATTGAATTAGGAATTTTTTGACAGTAGTTAAATTCAAACTGATGGATTTTTTTTATATAGTGGGGGTCAAGGGATTGAATTAGGAATTTTTTGACAGTAGTTAAATTCAAACTGATGGATTTTTTTTATATAGTGGGGGTCAAGGGATTGAATTAGGAATTTTTTGACAGTAGTTAAATTCAAACTGATGGATTTTTTTTATATAGTGGGGGTCAAGGGATTGAATTAGGAATTTTTTGACAGTAGTTAAATTCAAACTGATGGATTTGGCATTTAATTCTAAAAGCTGTCAATTGAAATGTTCAATGAAGTATGAATTGTATAATAGGCTTGTTTGCAGACTTTGACAATACCACAAAGTCAAATATCCACTGAAATATAACTTTCCCTCAATCAACAAACATTTGTATCCACAAAATAAAAGAATGATCTTTATCTACTTGTGATGTGCATATATATTTTTTTTTGCACAGTGTGGACTTCAAAGATTTAAATTTAAAATGGTATTTAATTTTAGAGCATACTTTGTTCATCTGTCCGTTATATTTACAGAAAATAATAACTTTTAGCAATTTGATTGTTGTTTAAATCATATTTTAAACAGTTTGTTCATAAGAACTTAATATTTAAAGTCAGTATTGTTGTAAACAGTGAAATATTCAATATTTGAAAAACATAATATTTTTGTAAAGTATTTACATCATGAAAGCTCAGTTTAGAAAACTATTATTAAGTTTAAATATACCTCGTCAAATTGAATGTGTGACGTCACAATGTTTTGTGAAAAATCGTGTAGAAGTATTTTGTAATATGGTAATAGAAGAATATGAACCTATATTTTGACAGTCTGCACGGTCATCTAATAATTAAGGGTATATAATAATATTTAGGTAGCATTCATGTCTATATGTATATAAAAGAGTATTATTATAAACTAGCAAGTTAGTAACTGAATGAATGCATTTGGTTTTACATGAATAGAAATATGAAAGGAATAAAAATACCGCTTTCTTTTAAGTTGACTTGTTTGAATATTTTTTTAAAGTCTCTCATAATGACTTTTCTGAAATACAAAGGTTATACTTAATGAACTTCATAAAATTGACCGACATTCATGGGATCAAAAATGAAGAATAAAGGATAAAAGCAATGATAATGTCCAGAGTTCACGAAATCTTTTTTACCCTGTTGGTCCTTGAAGAAAATCTGCTGATCCTCACAATAAATTCTATTGAAAAATGCTAAAATTGTGTCAGTCCTATGCACAATTTTGGTGGTAAAATCCTGAGGACCACCACTTTTCGCAAACTCTGAACGTCTATAATTTTTGTTTTAAAATAACACAAGCCACAGCTAGATTCAAATTGTCCACATCACAGCTGAGTTTTCATCCCATTATAAAATTGCATACCTAAAAAATAATAATAACAATAACAAAAGTTAATAAATGTTCAGTGGATGAATAGACCCATACTGTGGATTCCTTACTATTCATTGAGTACTAATTTTCATGGATTTCCAGGGTACAGTTTAACCACAAATTTAATTGTTGAATTTGTAATGAACTTTCTATCTAAAGCTTGCCATTAAAGCAGACTAAAGCAAAACCATGAAATTAAAAACCAAAAATAACTCATTTTTTTCTCAATTCACGAAAATTAGTATTTTACTTGGGCATATCCCCTGAAATGTTCTTATTTTATTTTAACCCAAAGATTATAAACTACCCAGATACCCTTGTCACAAAGGAGACAGACACACTGGTTTTCTACTGAGTGAGTGAGTGCACCTTTGTGTTGGTATCTGTTGTTAACATATTTCAAAGGCATATTCTCAAAAAACTACATGTTACAGATATGTCTTGTTAAGTTAAGCCATACTGTTGGAATATGTCAGTTCCTTCTTTGCTTTACTTCTTGTTTGCTGAAAGTACTTATTGCTTGAAAAGATCAGCTTCATATATGTAAGAAATTTAAGTAACTTTTAGTAGATTAACAATTGAGCAATTTCAAGATCATAACATTTTAATGTTTTTTTTGCTTTGGTGATATGGCCTATATATAAATCAACAGGAAATTAAAGCAGACATATATGCATGTGATTATTAGCTCACCTGGCCTAAAAGGCCATGTGAGCTTTTCTCATCACTTGGTGTCCGTCGTCGTTGTCGTCTGTCGTCGTTAACAATTTTTCAAACATCTTCTTCTCTGAAACTACTGAATGGATTTGAATGAAACTTAGCATGATTGTTCCTTAGATTATCCTGCACAAAGTGTGTGCTTCGATTTTTGATCCGTCAAAAAACATGGCCGCCGTTACTTAAAATAGAACATAGGGGTCAAATGCAGTTTTTGGCTTATATCTCAAAAACGAAAGCATTTAGAGCAAATCTGACATGGGGTAAAAATGTTCATTACGTCAAGATCTATCAGCCCTGAAATTTTCAGATGAATCAAACAAACCATTGTTGGGTTGCTGCCACTTAATTGGTAATTTTAAGGAAATTTTGCAGTTTTTGGTCATTATCTTGAATATTATTATAGATAAAGATAAACTGTAAACAGCAAAAATGATCAGCAAAGTAAGATCTACAAATAAGTTAATATGACCAAAATTGTCAATTGACCCCTTAAGGGGTTATTGTCCTTTAATGACAATTTTTCACAATTTGTTCATCACATTTGCTAACTTTAAAAAATCTTCTCCTCTAAAACTACTGAATGGATTTGGATGAAACTTAGCATGATTGTTCCTTAGATTATCCTGCACAAAGTGTGTGCTTCGATTTTTGATCCATCAAAAAACATGGCCGCCGTTACTTAAAATAGAACATAGGGGTCAAATGCAGTTTTTTGCTTATATCTCAAAAACGAAAGCATTTAGAGCAAATCTGACATGGGGTAAAAATGTTCATTACGTCAAGATCTATCAGCCCTGAAATTTTCAGATGAATCAAACAAACCATTGTTGGGTTGCTGCCACTTAATTGGTAATTTTAAGGAAATTTTGCAGTTTTTGGTCATTATCTTGAATATTATTATAGATAAAGATAAACTGTAAACAGCAAAAATGATCAGCAAAGTAAGATCTACAAATAAGTTAATATGACCAAAATTGTCAATTGACCCCTTAAGGGGTTATTGTCCTTTAATGACAATTTTTCACAATTTGTTCATCACATTTGCTAACTTTAAAAAATCTTCTCCTCTAAAACTACTGAATGGATTTGGATGAAACTTAGCATGATTGTTCCTTAGATTATCCTGCACAAAGTGTGTGCTTCGATTTTTGATCCGTCAAAAAACATGGCCGCCGTTACTTAAAATAGAACATAGGGGTCAAATGCAGTTTTTTGCTTATATCTCAAAAACGAAAGCATTTAGAGCAAATCTGACATGGGGTAAAAATGTTCATTACGTCAAGATCTATCAGCCCTGAAATTTTCAGATGAATCAAACAAACCATTGTTGGGTTGCTGCCACTTAATTGGTAATTTTAAGGAAATTTTGCAGTTTTTGGTCATTATCTTGAATATTATTATAGATAAAGATAAACTGTAAACAGCAAAAATGATCAGCAAAGTAAGATCTACAAATAAGTTAATATGACCAAAATTGTCAATTGACCCCTTAAGGGGTTATTGTCCTTTAATGACAATTTTTCACAATTTGTTCATCACATTTGCTAACTTTAAAAAATCTTCTCCTCTAAAACTACTAAACCAAATTCAACCAAACTTCAACTGAATGATCAGTAGGGTGTATAAAATAAAGTTTGTGCTTTATTTTTTATTTCGTCAAAAAACATGGCCGTCATGGCTAAAAATAGAACACAGGGTAAAATGCAGTTTTTGGCTTATATCTCAAAAACTCCAGCATTTAGAGCAAATAAGACAAGAAGTTAAATTATTTATTAGGTCAAGGTCTACCTGTCCTGAAATTTTCAGCCTAATTGGGTAACTGGTTTTTCAGGTATAATGCCCCTGAATTGATGATTTTAAAGAAATTTTGCAGTTTTTGGTTATTATCTTGAATATTATTATAGATACAGATAAACTGTTAATAGCAAAAATGTTAAGCAAAGTAAGATCTACAAATAAGTCAATTTGACCAAAATTGTCAATTGACCCCTTAAGGAGTTATTGCCCTTTAAAGACTTTTTTCACAATTTGTTCATCATGTTGACTTACTTTAAAAAATCTCCTTTGAAACTGCTGTATCAATTTCAGCCAAACTTAGGCTAAATGAGTTTCAGAGTATCTAGTATAAATTTTATATTTCATTTCCTTGTATGTCAGAAACATAGCTCCTATGGCTAAAATAGAACATAGGAGAAAATGATTTTTTTTTTGCTTTTGAAGAAAATAGGACGATTCAAAGAACATTTAAATAAATTGAAAAGCCAAAATAATCATTGATGAGAGATTTAACCAAAAAAATTAAGGTGAGCGATTCAGGCTCTTGAGAGCCTCTTGTTGATATATGCACACACGATATAATTTCATTTTCAATAACAATTTAATTAAGCTTGGATAATTCCTGGAATATTATTTTATATGTCTCCAAATTTTAAACTTTTGCAATGCATTATGATTATTGTTTTGTTTTTTTTGTTGTATAAAAAATAAATGTATATTCAACAGCATTGAAGAGTCTGCCATGTCACTGGATGGTCACAAAGACCTGCAATATGTACTAATTAACCTAAAGTCACATTCTAGAATTTTTGATAAGCAGTTTACAATGCTACTGGTTAATATATTGCATAATTTGCAAAGATCAATTCCATCAGATATCTGTATTAAAGTGAATTACTTTTTTCATCCTTCGGCAGAAAATTGTTCTTAAAGAATTATGGGTAATTAAATCATACAAATGATACAATCCTTATTTAGGAGTTAATTTTCTCTGTAATTACAGGATTCACTGAATTACATCAGGGCTACAGTGTGCGATTTAATTGGTGATGTAATTGAATAATTGATAATTGTTTTTGTCATTGAGTGCTAACTATTTATATTGAATGTGGATCTAATGATCTAATGATTGTATTGAAATTAATTGGTACATGTATATTATATGTTATATGGTTGACAATATGGTGAGGCCAAAGGCCAAATCCACTGTGGATTTTATTCACCCTCTATGGATCCGTAGGGGTCAGTAGTTAACCGTATAACAAATTTATCGCATGCTGCACTTTTTCTGTTGCGTTTTGTTGAAAAATATAAACAATGAAACACAACAACATTAATAGATGGCGTCACCATTAACGCGTGATGAACCCCCTATGCAATTTACTAACCCCCTACGGTCTCATAGGGGGTCACCACGTATGTGACAGCGTTAAACCAATCACAACGTAATAATTTACCAGTGGTGCGATAAAATATCATGTAAAACAGATGTATAATAGAAATATTGTACAGCCTTAAACTAAATGTCATTTATTAATAATAAACAATTGCTGATTAAAATTAAAATTTTTGTTTACAAGTGTTGATTTTGATTTATATTGAGTTGCACTGCAATGAAAACAAAATTGCTAGATCAATATTCTATCAGGAAGAGAACTGTAAATATTTTGTGAGATATTATGGAGTCCAGGGGCCTCAGTCATAAAACTTAAATTGGTATTTGCAGTAAAAAATGCTTGATCAAAACACCTTATCTGATAATTTAGTGGTTGATTTCTGAGTCTGAGTACCATAATGATATGGAATTGAGAGGTCACAGTTTACCTATTGCATCTAGGCTTGACGTCAGTGCAGGACAAAGCCTTAATATTTCCGAACATTTATGAAGTAAACGTTAAACAATATGGTTGGGTTTCTGTTTTTTATATAAAGTTAGGGTATTTCCCTTGCCATTTATTGTCTGAACATTGTCTTTTTCTATATAATACATGTAAAACACTTACGGACTGGATATTTGTGAAATAGTAAGTTTATTGTCTCCGAGGTGCAACTATCAAATGACAAAATGTGTGATTGAAACATCATATAGGATAATTTGATTTGTTGATTTTTGAGTCTGAGTACTAAAATCATGCTTGAAAGTTTATGAGTACTAAAATCATGCTTGAAAGTTTAATAACCAAAAGGCCTGGCCATAGGGATTGATATCATATGTACATGTGCATGCTTATATTTTATTCACAACATAAGTCTGAGACGTAGGGGTGATTTATAGCTGAATTCAAAGGAAATTGTCTACAACTGCAATGAAGACTGTTAGTGTGTTGTTATGGAGATGTATTTTCTGGATGATTGTTTTGTTTATAGTTATAATTGTCTAATTATACTCCCACTAACACTCCTACTCCATGTTTGTCTGTAGGGGATGGTCTGTTAATTTGTCCAACAAATGTTTTCATCACACCTTTCTCAGACAATATGCAACAGAATGACTATACACATTTGGCCATCAGCTTGACAATGATGTACCGGTAGTTCTGTTTGGTCTAAAATAAAATATTGTTTTTCCCCAATCCCAACCAACTCTGCAAAAATGGTGCTACTCATAAAATTTAATTGTCAAAACTAAGTCAAATATTATTATATTCATTTTGGATTTTCAGGCTTGCCCATTATAAGTCCGATAATGTTCAAGCTTTTTAGAAAAATAAAATTATTTCCCTACCTACCTATCCACACCTGGCTAATGGCAGGGTCAGGATTGGGGAAACAAACAATGTATTAATTTAGGCCTTGTGTAAGCACTTCTTGGATCTGTCAGACACATACTTCCTGTTTGCTGTCATTTACTTTCGAGCTGTTCGATTGGTTGATCGAACTTATAAGCAATCTTTGTCACCCATTACTTGAATACTACGGAACTTATTGATTTCATATTTGGTAGACAGTGAAGAAAACTGTGTGTACTTTTTAAATTGTAATGACAATAACATACAGTATAGCGGGTTATTTTCACAGCCACAGGGTGTAAATTTTTGCTTATTTAGGCAGATAGAACAAATCCGCCAAATTAATAAGTGCTAAAATATTTCGTAAACCTTATTCATTGTTATTCATGTTAGATCTCGAAATTTCACAACTGCGAAAATAACCTGCTTTAATGTACTTCCTGTTGGGTTTTTTTCCTAGAAATTATGAATGGCGTTAAATTTGCAAATAGCGCAACATTTTTGTTGATGTATACCTTACACTTCTTTTTATTCATATTTATAAGTAAAAGTAAAAAGTCCTAAAAAGATTCAGTAGACATTCATGCTTCTGAAAAATTCATCACTCTTTTGGTCATTTTGGTCAAGTTATAGATGGAATTCTTATAAGCTGGTGTGAAGATTTACAATGCTATTTGTGAATATTAGCTCCTGGTCATTGTAAATATGATGATGGTATATTAGGCATTGAGGGATTAGGATGGATCTAGACCACAAGATGATGTATTAAGCCTTCTAGGTGTCCCCTAGAATGTTAAATATTACTTTAATGATTTACAACATAAAAATGGATCTCTTGTCCATCTTTTTTTTAAAATACTTTGTTAGACTTAGATTTAAATGGAAAATGTTTCAGGGGAAATATAATAATTGATCAGTTTCTCATTATGTAATACATTTATATAAACAAATTGATACATTAGATATATCTGTGTTTTTATAAACAAAATTTCTTATTGATTTGATGGTCAAAGACTTAATCTGATGTAGCAGATGTTTTCTTTCTTTAGATAAGTCAATAACCATTATCATTACTGGACTGTCACTGTAACTGATGTATCAATATTTCTCTCTATAAAAGTTCGACTGTCACAGTTTAACTGATGTATCAATATTTCTCTCTGTAAAACCTTTCAAAAGTTTTGTGTCAGATTGTTGTTGTAGATTTTATTATCTGTTTATATTATAACTTTGCATAATCTAGATAGACAAGATTCTTCTGTCTAAATTGAGAAAAAAGTTTTTTATATCATTAGTGTCTTGAGCTCAGTTCCAACATTGTCATAGTTGTCAAAAAAAATACAGGCATTATACTGATTCAAATGGGGGTGCACACCACTTGAACAAGTAAAATGTAATGAAGGTAATATTACCTACAATTTGTATCAAAATAATTTCCTCTCATTCTGATTTGAAAGTTACGCTCTCAAACATCAAAAAAAGAAGTTTTATCGTAGACTATCAGATATGGTGTAGTTCTAACCATAAATGATGCCAAATAGCAATCTGCATTGTTGCTTCAATGTTTCTTCAGGGTTTTGGGGTTCCAGGGGAAGTATGGTTGCAACGCTGAAACTTAAAAAGGAATTGATTGAAATGGACCACCAGCCCAGGGATGGAGCATCTTGATAGACCTGTTGTTTGAAAACTCTATCAGAAGCTTTTTAATGTCCTGTGCCAAATATTTCATGTAAAATGATTAGAAATCATCAATGTTGCATAGCATTTATAATCCTTATATGTTGTGTACAAATTGTATTGTTGTACAGATTATAATTAAAACATATATAAAATTCCCTGAAAATAAGTAGTTAGTGTTTAAGCCTTGCCAAATAAAGTCAAATCCTTGTAGGTTGGAATCTATTTTGAATACAAAACTAGATCTGGTTTATCTAGAATGGTTTTACAATATTATTGAGTTCTAATTACACTTACAGTAACTAGGATATCCAATATGAAGGATTATAATTGCTTTGTATATTTGCAGAAATAAAAGTACAACATATCAATAGAAAGAAATTTAAGCAATATAGTTGTCAGAATGCAAACCATTGTATTTTATATTGATTAAACGTGAAGCTTCATTTATCATTTATTGTACAAACTAGAACCTAAAGTATTAGTCTGGGCGATATTTCAGATTGATGAAACTCTTGTTTAATATTTGATGATTGGTAATTGGAATAGAAAAGTAAATATTATTCCTTCAAAGGCTTATAGGGATGTAGAAAGGATCTATGATGGTATTAAAACTAATCTTATTTCTTTAGCTGATTACATTGGTAGCAAAAATTATAAGTTTAAGTGAATATTAGTTTTTAGATGAAATTTAACAATACCATATGTGTGTTTGATGTAAGATGTAAAAGAAAAATCTTTTAATCATGCAGCCAGCATTGAAGCATTAAATTGGACTGCTAAATGAATGGTACCCATAGGTATACTCAATAGTCCACAGATCACAGGACTTAACCATGTTGCTGGTATCCCTGGGTTCAGAAAGTTCACAGGGCTATTAGATAAGAAGCTACTGATATGATGTACTACCAAAGGCTGTACCAACAAACAAGTAGAAAATAAACAAAAAGTTATATGATTGTAATTTTGTTCAAAAAAGTTATTGCAAGTCTTCAATACATAATCAAGCCATTATATAAATGTCATTTTGAAAAAAAGGGGGTTCATGAACTTGTTATCAAGCTAATGCTATGGAACTAGAGTTGAAAAATGCATCTTGGCAAGCTAGACATAACTTTTTATTTTATCAACAACATTACCTCCCCTGTAAATGTATCATATGGTTACAAGAGCGCAATTATTTGTTTACATTTAACCGGCAAATTTTTTACCCCAAGATGGTACTCAGAATAGAATCCTATACAGCTTTTGATTGGTTGATACAGGATTGGAATTACATTTAATCGAAAGCTTATCCAATTAGGTTTAAAAATTGCCGAAAATCATATTCACATTTTACGAAGTATAGAAAATATCTTCAATTTCTGCACGACGGAGCCATTAAAAATATGCCCTTTTCATTAAGCGAAAAAAGTAGACGATTTTTTTCAACTGCATTTTAGGCAATTTGAGCCACATGACCCTTTATTTTTTTTTTGGTTGTAATGCAACACTGGCATTTCTAGTAACAGGAACTGCCACCCGTTTTTCGCTAGTTTGTGTAGTCTTCGAGAAAAAAAAACGGAACACTAGTGGTACCCTATGGAAAATGCATTACGAATAATTGCGCTCTTGTAACCATATGCCCTACAGTTTTTAGCTCACCTGGCCCGAAGGGCCAAGTGAGCTTTTCTCATCACTTGGCGTCCGTCGTCCGTCGTCGTCCGTCGTCCGTCGTCGTCGTCGTCGTCCGTCGTCGTTAACTTTTACAAAAATCTTCTCCTCTGAAACTACTGGGCCAAATCAAACCAAACTTGGCCACAATCATCATTGGGGTATCTAGTTTAAAAAATGTGTGGCGTGACCCGGTCAACCAACCAAGATGGCCGCCACGGCTAAAAATAGAACATAGGGGTAAAATGCAGTTTTTGGCTTATAACTCAAAAACCAAAGCATTTAGAGCAAATCTGACATGGGGTAAAAATGTTTATCAGGTCAAGATCTATCTGCCCTGAAATTTTCAGATGAATCGGTCAATCGGTTGTTGGGTTGCTGCCCCTGAATTGGTAATTTTGAGGAAATTTTGCTGTTTTTGGTTATTATCTTGAATATTATTATAGATAGAGATAAACTGTAAACAGCAATAATGTTCAGCAAAGTAAGATCTACAAATAAGTCAACATGACCAAAATGGTCAGTTGACCCGTTTAGGAGTTATTGCCCTTTATAGTCAATTTTTAACCATTTTTCGTTAATTAAAGTAATCTTTTACAAAAATCTTCTCCTCTGAAACTACTGGGCCAAATTAATCCAAACTTGGCCACAATCATCTTTGGGGTATCTAGTTTAAAAAATGTGTGGCGTGACCTGGTCAACCAACCAAGATGGCCGCCACGGCTAAAAATAGAACAAAGGGATAAAATGCAGTTTTTGGCTTATAACTCAAAAACCAAAGCATTTTGAGGAAATCTGACGGGATAAAAATGTTTATCAGGTCAAGATCTATCTGCCCTGAAATTTTCAGATGAATCAGTCAATCGGTTGTTGGGTTGCTGCCCCTGAATTGGTAATTTTGAGGAAATTTTGCTGTTTTTGGTTATTATCTTGAATATTATTATAGATAGAGATAAACTGTAAACAGCAATAATGTTCAGCAAAGTAAGATCTACAAATAAGTCAACATGACCAAAATGGTCAGTTGACCCGTTTAGGAGTTATTGCCCTTTATAGTCAATTTTAACCATTTTTCATAAATTAAATTAATCTTTTACAAAAATCTTCTCCTCTGAAACTACTGGGCCAAATTAATCCAAACTTGGCCACAATCATCTTTGGGGTATCTAGTTTAAAAAATGTGTGGCGTGACCTGGTCAACCAACCAAGATGGCCGCCACCGCTAAAAATAGAACATAGGGGTAAAATGCAGTTTTTGGCTTATAACTCAAAAGCCAAAGCATTTTGAGGAAATCTGACAGGGATAAAAATGTTTATCAGGTCAAGATCTATCTGCCCTGAAATTTTCAGATGAATCGGTCAATCGGTTGTTGGGTTGCTGCCCCTGAATTGGTAATTTTGAGGAAATTTTGCTGTTTTTGGTTATTATCTTGAATATTATTATAGATAGAGATAAATTGTAAACAGCAATAATGTTCAGCAAAGTAAGATCTACAAATAAGTCAACATGACCAAAATGGTCAGTTGACCCCTTTAGGAGTTATTGCCCTTTATAGTCAATCTTTAACCATTTTTCATAAATCTAAGTAATCTTTTACAAAATCTCCACTGAAACTACTAGGCCACAATCATCTTTGGGGTATCTAGTTTGAAAAATGTGTCCGATGACCTGGCCATTCAACCAAGATGGCCGCCACGGCTAAAAATAGAACATAGGGGTAAAATGCAGTTTTTGGCTTATAACTATGAATTCAAAGCATCTAGAGCAAATCTGACAAGAAGTTAAATTATTAATCAAGTCAATATCTATCTGCCCTGAATTTTTCAGATGAATTGGACAACTGGTTGTTGGGTTGCTGCCCTCCAATTGGTAATTTTTAAAGAAATTTTGCCGTTTTTGGTTATCTTGAATACTATTATAGATAGCGATAAACTGTAAACAGCAATAATGTTCAGCAAAGTAAGATCTACAAATAAGTCAACATGACCTAAATGGTCAATTGACCCCTTAAGGAGTTATTGCCCTTTATAGTCAATTTTTAACAATTTTCATTAATTTGGTAAATATATGTAAATTTTTACCAAATATAGTTCTCTGTTACTAATGGGCAAAGTTCATTATAGATATAATTGTAAGAAGCAAAATCGTTCAGTAAAGTAAGAACTTCAAACACATCACCATCACCAAAATACAATTTTGTCATGAATCCATTTGTGTCCTTTGTTTAAT
Organism: Mytilus edulis; assembly: GCF_963676685.1. NCBI lineage: Eukaryota > Metazoa > Mollusca > Bivalvia > Mytilida > Mytilidae > Mytilus > Mytilus edulis. The sequence goes on along the minus strand of NC_092356.1, from coordinate 49,327,722 downwards.
ATGCACATAGACCAAGGTGAGCGACACAGGCTCTTTAGAGCCTCTAGTTTTTAGTAATGAGTATAATCCACTAATTAGCTTACTACAGCTGCTGGTGAAAATATTTTTATTTGAAATACTAACACAAACAATGTCATACAACCTCAATTGTTTAATAAACTGAATTAAATGTATAAATAGCTGGAGGATATATCTCTGTAATAATAATTATAACATTTATCGGATCATCCATTTAAATGACATCATAGATACCTTATTTCTAACACATTAAAAAGACAGAAATAGGGTATCTCTTAAAAGCCCTGTATATATAATGCTGAATTCAAGTTTACACTTCAATGATTATGTAGGTGTATTTTGACCATACTGTTCAGTCTTCCAGAAATCCTCTGTTAAGTATCACTGTACTGAGCAAAATGCATTAAAACATTTAATGACATTGAACCATCTTCTTATATAATTATATAAAAAGTCCATGGATGATTTTGCCCCCAAAGTAAAAATCGTGCATTTACATTGTAAAAAGAAAGTGCATTTATCATAACTTTTTATACAATATAAGAATTTTGTGGGTATTTTTTCTGCCTGTCATGCAGATGTTGTTTGCATTAAAGGACGACTTTCAGCATTAGGTTGATGCCAGAAGCAACTATAGGTCACTATACAGTTCAATAATGAACAAAACCCATACCACATAGAGAGCTCTATAGGTCACTATACAGTGTTCAATAATGAACAAAACCCACACCACATAGAGAGCTATAAAAGCCTTGCTTTAACTAAGTGTAAAAATTTTAAATGAGACAACATAGTCTTGATTTGTAACAGTACAAAACAAAAACCAAATATGATCTGTGATCAGGAACAAAAGACAATCACTGATTTACAGGCTCCTTATTTCTATGCTTGAAAGTACACTACCGGTACTATAGATTAAGGATTCAATTTTCAGTCTTGATTTTTTAAACTAATAAATTCAACAGAGATCAATGTTATTGTTTATTATTTACATTTTTTATTTACGCAAAAGTGCATTTCTAAAATTGTCATTCTTTATAGAGATAAGAGATTTAAACTTATTTATAAACTCAATCAAGTGTTCATTTGTTTATTTATTATTTAAATATGGATTCAGTTGAAAACTTCGAGTCATGCTTAAATGTATCGGAACAATAGGCTTTTAAAATGACAGTATAGAGATAGTTAGAGAAAATAACGTACTGTGGGAATTTATACCATGTAAACTGTGTATTGATATTTGTTATGTTAACCAATTATAATGTAGTACAATAATGGACTTGAAATTTATCTGTTTCTAAAAAATAAAGATGAAGACCAAACTGCTGGTAGGTGCAATTTAGAATACCTTTATTATTAATCATTAATATGAAAGTTTTGACATGAATAATTCTTTGAAATAAGCCAGTCAGTGTGCATTAATTAAGCAGGGCATCAGATTTGGAGTTCTTGTGCTAATCTTTCAGAAGTAAACATTTTGAAAGGTTCCATAAATTTGAAATTAGTCCAGGTTCTAGGACCTGTATACTTGCTATGTGGTTTTTATACGCCCGTCAAAATTTTGACGGGACGTATTATGGTATACAAATGTCTTGTGTCCGTCCATCTGTCCCGCATAAACATGTCGCACCGTAACTTGAGAACGACTTATCTAAATTTCATGAAACTTAATATAGTTGTTTCTTATGATGGTCAAATGATCTGTATACTTTTTGGTGAAATAAGATTTAAACTTTTTGAGTTAAGGCACTTTGTAACTAAAACAGTGGTGTGATTTTTTTTCACATGTCGCACTGTATCTCAAAAACGATTCTTGATTATTGCTTAAAACTTTACACACTTCTTAGTTATATTAATCTTAATATCTTTATACTTTTTGGTGATGATTCAAAATTTCATTTTTGAGTTATTGAGTATTTTGTAAAAAAGGAGTAGGGTTTTTTTACATGTCGCGCCGTATCTCAAAAATAATTTATGATTATTGCTTAAAACTTTACACACTTCTTTGTTATATTAATCTAAAGATCTGTATAATTTTGGTGATAATTGAAAATTTCATTTTTGAGTTATTGGTCGAGTATTTTGTAAAAAAGGGGGAGGTTTTTTTTTACATATCATGCCATATCTCAAAAATGATTTATGATTATTGCTTAAAACTTAACACACTACACTTCTTTGTTATATTAATCTAAAGATCTGTATACTTTTTGGTGATGACTCAAAATTCTATTTTTGAGTTATTGAGTATTTTGTAAAAAAAGGGAGTTTGTTTTTTTACATGTTGCGGTATCTCAAAAACAATTTATGATTATTGCTTGAAACTGTACACACTTCTTTGTTATATTAATCTTAAGATCTGCATACTTTTTGGTATGATTAAAAATTTTATTTTAGTGATATTTAGTTTTTTGTAAATAAAAAACAGGGTGTGGGGGTTTCACATGTCCCTCAGTGTCTCAAAAAAAATAAATGGTTATTGCTTAAAACTTTCTCAGAAACTATTTATGATTATAGCATAAAACTTCCACACAAGACGTCGGGCGTATCATGCGCTCATGGCACAGCTGTTTATTAAACAATTTAAGTACAAATCAGACTATGAGTATGCTTATACATTTACTCTTAATGAAATTCCATCAAGTGAACTAACACCTGAAGTGGTGATTGTGTGGTAGGGTAAAAAACAAGTGGATACTGCTAGGTATTCACAGTTTTCTTAAAATAAATCAGAAATGATTAGACCATTAAGATTTTGACATACCGAACCAGACTTTAACAAATCAATGTTTAAAAATGTTATTTTTCATCAACTTCTGACCTCAGTTTTCATAAGGAATCATTCCTACCCTAATCTATTTACACCCTGTATTTCATTTTCAATTAATTTCTTGATGCTTTCTGTTTACTGTTTTTAAAACTATTTTTACGATATTTTTTTTATATATTTTAGAGCTCAGAAGGAGGGATTGAGATGTCTGCAAAAGCTAAAACACCAGTGCCACTAGAAGACACATGTTTCTTCAGGGATGGTGAGAGAAGAATAGGTATATATAACTATAAATTTCTGGTGCAGGATTTTCTCGCTGCATTGAAGACCAATTGGTGGCCTTCAGCTCTAATTGTTTTACTCTTTGGTCAACCATTGTTGTCTCTTTGAAACATTCCCCATTTCCATTCTCAATTTTAATTCACTTTTTTGTGGAGAAATTCTTATTTTTTAATGATAAACAAAATTATGTCCCTTCCTTTTCGTTTTTGTAAATGCTGTCTTCCATGTGTGCAATTAACTTCATTTGTAAGATCAAAGTGAGGAAACTTTATGTTTGACGTTAAAAAGTCACAGGAATTGAGAAAGTATAAAATCATGTTTACTAATTCATCAACAGGACTAGATTAACTGAAAGTCAAATCGTATTATTTTCTATTGCAATTCAAAGGTTATGCTGCATTGACCTTTTTGAAAGAGATGCTTAGTTCAGATTACTTAAAGAATTAGCTGGAAAAGATGCACATCACATAAGTTACTCTTAGTAAATAGAGTCTTTAAATTTATAGCAACAAATACAGAAGTTCCTCATTTTTTCAACTCATAAATTTTGATTTAAGAAATGATATATACAAAATGACATACCATTAAAATATGTTTATATTTATATGTATATATTAAATTTTATGGATGTATTCACATCTTTTGTAAAAAGTTTAAATTGTATTTATTTGAAATTGTTGAATTGATATATCACATTTAAGATAAGTTAGATATTTTATGCTTTACTAGTGATTTAAACATTCAATTGTGTCACTTTTTGTTGGGATTTAATTGTGTGGGTCACTGATATACCGATGATTATGTGTAGTAGTGAGGAACGTTGGAGTGTTTTTTTTTATATTAAAAATAAGGAAATGTGGCATTTTTGCTATACATGTATAAAAATAAGAAAATTTGGTATGATTGCCAATGAGAAAACTAACTACCATTGTTCAAATGAAGTTGAAATGAAGTGGATGCAGAAGTAGAAACCTATTTTTTATTGTTGAAGAATGTATTTTGGTTAAATTTGTATCATTTGTTAGCTCTTATTGCCTTTTTTTCAATATTTATGATAACAGTCATACTGTGTCAAAAAAAAAAAAAAAAGAGGCTCTGCTTAGCTAACCAGATGCAAAGGTCAAATTTGAGCAGTGCAATTGGTGTCTTTTACTTTGCAAGATTTCCTTCTTGTCTAGTGTTAGAGGATGCTGCTTCATGATGCAATGGTAACATTGGAGTGGGTCTCATTGAAGTCTAAGTGTGACGGGGGATTGCTGATTTTTTGTAAGCGTGACATGTTAAAGTCAAACTATTGTGCCATGAAAATGGGAAATGTAGTCTAGCAGGACACGGAAAATTACAAAAAAATGAGAATTGCTTACGTACATAGTATAAGCGGTCTACGGGAATCTGACATAACAGTAAGCGGGATCCAGGATCAGAACCCTCTAATCAGACCCCCAATAGAGGCTTCGGATGCGATAGTATTAGATAAGTACTGAATGAATCAGAACTTGGTGTAAAATATATGAATATTAGGAGATGTGGTATGATTGCATAGAGACAAAATATATGAATACGTAGATGTGGTAAGATTGCATAGAGACAAAATATATGAATACGTAGATGTGGTAAGATTGCATAGAGACAAAATATATGAATACGTAGATGTGGTAAGATTGCATAGAGACAAAATATATGAATACGTAGATGTGGTAAGATTGCATAGAGACAAAATATATGAATACGTAGATGTGGTAAGATTGCATAGAGACAAAATATATGAATACGTAGATGTGGTAAGATTGCATAGAGACAAAATATATGAATACGTAGATGTGGTATGATTGCATAGAGACAAAATATATGAATTAGTTTAAACATATTTATTTATAGTGGATTGGGAAACAAGTTTTGCAACTTATATTAATCCCTTTCCACTTTGCAGAATACGGAGATGTGGTATGATTGCATAGAGACAAAATATATGAAAAAGGAGATGTGGTATGATTGCATAGAGACAAAATATATGAAAAAGGAGATGTGGTATGATTGCATAGAGACAAAATATATGAATCAGGAGACAACTTTTCACCAGAGGTCAAAGGTAATGAGGATATAAAGCAAGATCAACATGCATTGTTCAACAATGAGAATATTGATGTGGGTAGTATAAGCTATAAAAGTCCTAAGCATATCAAAATGTGATACAAATCTAAAGAGAAAACCAATGGATGCTGAAAATGAGGTATATTTCTGTATATACAGCAATTGTATAAGATAATATAAAAACTTTGAAAAGATAAAATAACAATGATAAACAGAGGAAGCAACTATAATGTAAATGCTGCAGAGATGCAGATTAAAAAAGGGAGCAGAAACTCTTCCCTTCATAGAATATTTTTGACGTCAGATTTAGATTAATATATATAATACAAAATTAACATAAAGTACCAATTTGTCAACCCTGGCTTCTTTTTTTATAAAATTGCTGGTCGACTTGTTTTGCCTGCCAGGCAATGACCAGAAATTACAATATTCATTTATAATTTAAAACAAAATCAGCATTAGGAAATCATTGAAGAATTTCTTCTTTGTGTGCATTTGCAGGGGCTAAATAATAGCTTTGAATGTAGCTCCTCCTTTGACAAATCCATTTAATGCATTACTACACTGAGTTATAATTTTTAAAGAGTAACATTATCGGCTAATGTGCGATGATCATTGCGCTACAACAGTTAGATTTGACCATGTCTACTTTGTTTCGACTCCAATGGTAAAAATTGCAGTTTATCTTGACATATATATAACTGACTGATTCAAAATTAGTCTCCTAATTAGAATAATTTTTCTTATCACATTTCATTATAAGACAAATATAGCATATTATCATGTAAAATTCATTACTTTATTCATCATTACATAATTATATATATAAATATTAGACAAACATTGATTCCATTGTAAATTAACTGACAATGGTTTTACCCCTGGGTATCAAATGTAGTATTATTTGTTTGATGACTGTATAAACTGTCTGTGATTAAGACTGTCTTGTGCTTCTATGAGTACTTATAGGTTGTAATTCTGTAAACAATGTTATTTCCAATACTGCAATAGGAACTCCCTTTGGGGCTAAAACTGTGGCACTTTCACTATGAACGAAGTTTCGTGAAAAATTATGATCTTCCCAGAACAGAAAGTTGATATGCATGCACCTTTATTTTATTCAAAGGTCAAATTATATTTTGCTGTTCAGCATATTTTCAATATTTATATGACCTGAACTTCTAAGAGTTAAACTTATACTAAAATTCTATATTACCCCTACCTCCCTTTTTGGACCTCATAAGAATTAAATTTTAGACGCTACCCTGTTTTTCTATACTAGTATCATTCCCAAGTTATGACTCTATGAGATCATATCTGGGAAGTCTACATTAACAAATATCTCCCCAAAAGAGTAGTGGCTTGTGAAATAGTTGTGTTTACAAAGTACAACCTTCAGTTACTATGGATTCATTTATTGGGTTCCCAACCCAGGATAAAGGGAAGTTCCAACTATATGTCTCCATTCAAATGCATTGATAGGCCAAAAAAAAGGGGGGGGGGGAGGAGGGGGGGGGAGGGGGGGGGGGGCGATCGCCACTGACTTTTAACTAAGTTTTTTGGTTGATTTGTCCATATGTTGATAACACTGGTTTAATGTTTTATTTAGGCTTCAGCAATAACATCACAACTTTCAATAAAATAAGATGATCAGTCGGCTTCAAGTTTTACTCCATAATTTCACACTGATCTTTGATTTTCTTGCCTACCATTGATCCACAGATTGAAAAAGTCACTGGGTACTTTGATTTATACACTTAATGACTTAATTTAAACTAGTCTACTGATTTTAAGTCAGACAGGATAAATCTTATTCCATTCATTGAAGTTCTTTAGAAAAGTCTGAGAGTCTAAGAGTAGGAGTAGACATTTCATATGTCAATCCAATGCAAAAAATGAATTGAAATTGTAGCTTTTTTTCCGTAAAAGTCATGAAATCAGACAAGATGTAGGAGTTTCATGTTAGTAATTTGACATTGTGAGAGAAAAAAAAACTAATAGCAAAATCCATTCCATTTGTAATAAAAATAGTAAAATTGTGTAAATGTCACACTTAATAACTTTCAATTTATCGACTAAAAGGTCAGATGATGAAATTCTGCAGAATGTAAAATTATTTTGTTGATTTGTTATTGTCATGAAATACAAAACTTTAATGATTTACAGTGACTTGACTGTCAGTGTTGCTCTCCACCAATTGCAACTCATTCAAAATGTTGACCAAATTGCAATTTGTTTTATAAAATCAAATTGTTCAACTGGTCAGAAATTTGAACCAACTGCTGTAGAAAACCACAGCCAAGTCATGAAAGTGCAAGGTGATAAAATAAAACATACTTACAATCCTATAAGACTTTAACTCCACTTTAATGATGTTGTGACAAAATTAGTTTATCAGTTTGTATAGTTATATTATATTCATTTCCATGCTGAAGGGGAACTGTTTATTTTGAATTGCTATTAAATTGTCCAAACTAAGCTTTCATATAGTTTTTCTGTCTAAAAGTATTCTATATTTATAAGAATCAGATATCGTTTTAAATAAAACATCATATATTTAGTAAAATAATTTTTGTCGAGCCAAAAGTTGCAGAAAGCTCGACATAGGGATAGTGATCCGGCGGCGGCGGGGGCTACGGCGGGGGCTACGGCGGGGGCTACGGCGGGGGCTACGGCGGCGGTGATAGCTCACTTCTTAAAAGCTTTATATTTTAGAAGGTGGAAGACCTGGATGCTTCATACTTTGTATATAGGTGCTTCATGTTACGAAGTCTCCGTAAGTCACATGTCCAATGTCCTTGACCTCATTTTCATGGTTCAGTGACCACTTGAAAAAAAAGTTCAAATTTTTTATAATGTTGAATTCTCACTTATTATAAGTAATAGGATAACTATATTTGATATGTGCGTACCTTGCAAGGTCCTCGTGTCTGTCAGACAGTTTTCACTTGACCTCGACCTCATTTCATTGATCAGTGAACAAGGTTAAGTTTTGGTGGTCAAGTCCATATCTCAGATACTATAAGCAATAGGGCTAGTATATTCGGTGTATGGAAGGACTGTAAGGTGTACATGTCCAACTGGCAGGTGTCATCTGACCTTGACCTCATTTTCATGGTTCAGTGCAGACTTGGGGTCAATTACATTGGAATGTAATTAATTAAATTACACATTACATTGCAAAAATGATCAATTACACTAATTACACATTACACAGTTTTTGAAATGTAATTAATTAAATTACAATTACTTTACTAAAGTAATTAATTAAATTACACATTACATTTTATCATAATATATAAAATCCATGTGTAAAATATGCATGACGTACCGATAAGCATAGTTTAAGCGTTGCATTTGATAATCATTTGTAATTTTAATGTTTTGTCATTTAGTCTGCATATCTCTGGTCTGAACACTTTGACAGCAATTATAAAGTTTTCGACAGGAGTTATAGTTAAATTTTTGTGTTTTGGTCTGTTTTTCTCATACCATATGCAATAGGTCTACTATATTTGTTGTATGGAATGATTGTTAAGTGTACATGTCTAGCGGGCAGATGTCATGTGACCTTGACCTCATTTTCATGGTTCAGTGGTCAAAGTTAAGTTTTTGAGTTTTGGTCTTTTTTATCTAATACTATATGCCATAGGTCAACTATATTTGGTGTATGGAAATATTTTATGATCTTTATGTCAGTAGAGCAGGTTTTATTTAACCGTGACCCCATTTTCACGGTTCATTGCACAGTGTTAAGTTTTTGTATTTTGGTCTATTTTTCTTAAACTATAAGTAATGTGTCAACTATATATGTTGTATAGAAGCATTGTTAGCTGTACCTGTCTGCCTGGCATGGTTCATCTGACCTAGACCTCATTTTCAAGGTTCATTGGTCTTTGTTTAGTTATCTTAGGTAATGTTAAGTTTATGTGACAGTTATAATACAGCTTAGCTTTATACTTAGGACTATCAACATAATATCAATGATTAGTATAGAAGGCGAGACATTTCAGTGTGTGCACTCTTGTCTCCACAATTTCAAAGTTGTAGATGTCATATTAACTGGTTTTAAGAAAAACTCTTAAAATCAAACCTGATATATATTATGTATATTGTCCAGTAACGTTGATTATTTGTTTTCTCACAAATACATGTTTATGATACTTATTGTATTGTATTTCATGGTGTTTTTAAAATACTTACACTGTTGTGTTATAAACTTGTATTTCTTTAGAATTAAATCCAATTTATTTAAATTTTTATTTATGTTTATATATATATACTCAATGATCCAGACCTTTTGTTACCCATACACATTGACAAATGAACACACAACTGGTTTTCAAAAGGATCATACTGAACAAAGCAGAATAGAGACAGTGGACAGAATCATTGAGACAAGAACATGTATTTGGTTTAATATTTTGTCACATTTTCTACTTTGTAATGCTTGCAAATTGCACATTAATTGAAATCTGGAAATTTATGGATATATGCATAATGTTCCAGAAATTAGTTAGTTAATGTTTTTTTCTTTCCCACCTAGGGGTTTTATGTGTTTCAGTCTGAGTGTCTGTCTGGCCATCCCATTTGTCTGTCGGTCTGTCTCTCTCTTCAGGGTAAAGTTTTTTTGTCAAGCTATTCCACAAAAAAAAAACGCAAACAGTAGTCTACTCCAAAACACACAAAACACTTATATAGGAAGAAGCACGTTAAATTACCTTGTGAAAAATAGGAAGGATGATGTCATTTGCTCTGGAAGTGTAAGCGTTTCTTGTTCCACTTTTGACAACTGTATTTTGACATTTTGACAAGGGGTGGGGGGTGGGGGTTGATCCGCCAGTGACTTTTAACTAAGTTTTTTGGATACAAGTAAGATTTTGATTTCTGTTTGTACTGGAGTTCTTGAAAAAAATTAACCCAGTTGATATCTTTCAAGTTGCTGGTTTATTTGGTTGATTTGTCCATATGTTGATAACACTGGTTTAATGTTTTATTTAGGCTTCAGCAATAACATCACAACTTTCAATAAAATAAGATGATCAGTCGGCTTCAAGTTTTACTCCCCCATAATTTCACACTGATCTTTGATTTTCTTGCCTACCATTGATCCACAGATTGAAAAAGTCACTGGGTACTTTGATTTATACACTTAATGACTTAATTTAAACTTAAGTCTACTGATTTTAAGTCAGACAGGATAAATCTTATTCCATTCATTAAAGTTCTTTAGAAAAGTCTGAGAGTCTAAGAGTAGGAGTAGACATTTCATATGTCAATCCAATGCAAAAAATGAATTGAAATTGTAGCTTTTTTTCCGGTAGAAGTCATGAAATCAGACAAGTAGTAGGAGTTTCATGTTAGTAATTTGACATTGTGAGAGAAAAAAAACTAATAGCAAAATCCATTCCATTTGTAATAAAATAGTAAAAATGTGTAAATGTCACACTTAATAACTTTCAATTTATCTGCTAAAAGGTCAGATGATGAAATTCTGCAGAATGTGAAATTATTTTGTGGATTTTTTATTGTCATGAAATACATAGCTTTAATGATTTAATGATGTTTTATATTTGTTTGGAAGGTTGGCAGAAATTTAAGCCACAGTTCTAGCCAGCATTTTAAATTGTGTGTTACTTTAGTGTCTTCAGCTATCCTGATAATTTTTTTAATACCTATATTGATGCTATCTCTTTTACTGAGGGGGGGGGGGGGGGGGGTCTTTACTGGTGCATTACAATTGCTTGCATATTTTACCACTTCACTTGCCTTGAAAATCACATACAGTGTATGTGCATAGCTTTGAATACATTTGTGCATGATTTCAGATAAAAAAACTTATAGAATAAAAATCTTTTTGAATATGCAATTTACAATTTTCTCCACAATTTCAAAGTTGTAGATGTCATATTAACTGGTTTTAAGAAAAACTCTTAAAGTCAAACCTGATATATATTGTGTATTTTGTCCAGTAACGTTGATTATTTGTTTTCTCACAAATACCTGTTTATGATACTTATTGTATTGTATTTCATGGTGTTTTAAAAATACTTACACTGTTGTGTTATAAACTTTTATTTCTTTAGAATTAAATCCAATTTATTTAAATTTTTATTTATGTTTATATATATACTCAATGATCCAGACCTTTTGTTACCCATACACATTGACAAATGAACACACAACTGGTTTTCAAAAGGATCATACTGAACAAAGCAGAATAAAGACAGTGGACAGAATCATTGAGACAAGAACATGTATTTGGTTTAATATTTTGTCACATTTTCTACTTTGTAATGCTTGCAAATTGCACATTAATTGAAATCTGGAAATTTATGGATATATGCATAATGTTCCAGAAATTAGTTAGTTAATGTTTTTTCTTTCCCACCTAGGGGCTTTATGTATTTCAGTCTGAGTGTCTGTCTGGCCATCCCATTTGTCTGTCCATTTGTCTCTCTCTTCAGGTTAAAGTTTTTTGTCAAGGTATTCCACAAACAAACAAAAACGCAAACAGTAGTCTACTCCAAAACACACAAAACACTTATATAGGAAGAAGCACGTTAAATTACCTTGTGAAAAATAGGAAGGATGATGTCATTTGCTCTGGAAGTGTAAGCGTTTCTTGTTCCACTTTTGACAACTGTATTTTGACATGTGCACATTTTGTCAAAATGCAAGAATTATGATTTTTTTTTAATGAGAACAGGAACTGAATTATGACTTAATATATTCTATTTCATCATAATGACTGTACTTTAGGTCTTCTAAATGACAAAGTCAGACATACTACTAAGAAAGAACATTGCATGTAGTAGAATTTTGCTCCTTTCTGTCAAGTATATGTGATATCATACTGGGGCAATAAAATTAATTGTGAATTCATGTCATGTTCAACAACCATCAGAAGTAACAAAATATTTTATTGGTCAATAGTAAGTTACATCAATGGTAAACTATATGATGGTATTGTTTGAATTTCCTGGAAGGCAGCATGATTTCAGAACAATATGGTCTATTTCATTTGGCAATATATTAACCAATTTTGGAGAAATTTTCTGTATGTAATAAAAAATATCCAATACCTGATTTAGTAATTAAATTGACTCCATTATCAGTTTTCAGCTTAATTAGAAGAATTAATTGTTATTTTAGTATAACAGATCTAAGGATATTGTGAAAATCTTAGTGTTGTACCAAATGATATTTCCACAACAAAAATATACATAATCGTTGGAATAACAATCACAGGAACTCAGTTCCCATTGCTGTTGTTGGTTTTTTGTCCCTGCTTAATATGTTGTAGGGGACATTGGAAAACTGGGCCTCCATCCTTGACTCAGTCCTTTCTGTATTAATGTTAGCACTCTAAAGGGTACAACTCTTGTCAGAATTTTATATATTATAACACTTAATATACCATATAGGGTAATAAAAGAGTTAGGCAAGGCAGGAGGACATATATGTTGCTCTTTTATTTTTTTATTGAAGTTGAAATTTTGATACATTCATCACTAAACAAACTGAAAAGTTACAGTTGAAATGATTATAAACAAGTTTTGAATTTTCAAATATATAAGCATTTAGCATCACTTATTTACTAAGAGACCTTTATGATAAAAATGCTGATCTGGCACAGTACAATCATGACAATTAGTACAGTTAATGCTATTACAAGAGATGTTAATTTTTTTTACCATGTTCACAGAGTGTACGTGGTATTCAATCTTGTCTTACTTTCCCAGTAAAAAGTCTTTGCACTAAACGTATATTAAGCGCTATAAGGGGGTGCACAGACACCTTGCCCCCTAAATCAACCTCTGATTGTTGTTCTTTCCCTGAAGTTATCAGAACAATACTCCCAGCCTTAGATATGGAGGGGCCTTAGTCAGAGGCCTTAGGTTTAGGCTAAAACATTTTATTTTTCTTCTGAATTCTTATTTTTCACTCGCACACTCTTTTTGAAAATCCTGGATACACTGTCCACTGACAGTAGAGCCATTATTAATAGCCTTAAGTTGCAAAAATGGTAGAATTATAAACCTTGTTAAATTCTGTTAACTTTATTGATAAATAAATAGGTTGCACTGTCTAGTGAATTCAGTGGAGACATGTTATTTGTGCTGTGACACTCTGAAGTCATATAAAATGTAATTATAAACACAAAATGGCCATTCTATCATTACTTTTATGACCAACAGACTAAGTCTAAAAGACATTTGACTTGCATTAATGCGTTTGAGTAAGAAATCTGGAAACAAGGGATTTTTCTGGTATATTTCCTGTTTCTGGCAGACTTTACGCTTGTTGATCCTAATTCTGTCCTGATCTTAATCAGGCCATGGGTGATTTAATAAAAAAATGAATTTTATTCTCTAATAAAAGTTGAAACTAATGATACCATTGATACAAAAAGCTTTGCACTGGTAAATATATTATATTGTTTAATAATTAGAAAAGGGTAATTGTTGTTTTCTAGTATAGCAAGTGCTAAATTACTAATAAAGATTAGTTCATAATGGTCAATTACTTTTTCTGTCAGATACATGTGACTGGGGCATTATAACAATTTACAGTCATAAACAATTCTGTCCTAAGGGAGACTACAACAAAATTTCTACAAAATTTGCTCTGTGTCTGTTAATAAAATGATGCATTGTACCTGATTGACTAACACAGTTTGGTGGTGTCTTAAAAAGTTCTATAAGACAGAGGTTTTGCTTGATAAACCTGCATTATTATTTAACATTCAAGGTTAGTAAAATCATTGATGCCATTTGAGATGAAGTAACTGACATCATCAGTCCCTTAAGCATTATTCTAAATTAGATACTTTACTGGAAATAATTATAATGGAGACTGTGACTGATTAAGACAGAAGTTGCATGAGCCTGTTTAATTAACTTGAGTAGAATAACAAAGTTGTCACGATGAAGAAAAATAAATGGCTTTGTTTCAGTAAAAAAAGACATTTTTTAGCCCTTAATTGTTTGTCTAAATTTCTATTTTCTTATCTTCTTCACTACTATTGCCATTTGTTATGTTTTTTTTACTGTCATGTAAAGTACTGGTTTGTTTGAATGAATTACATCAGGACTGCATGTATAAGAGACACCCATGGTGGCGTTATCCCAGGTAAACGGACAGAAAGTCACAGGACAAAAAGTCACAGGACATAAAGTCACAAATTTGATAGGACAAAAAGTCACAGGACAAAAAGTCACAAATAATTTGGTGACAATTGTTTGAATATATAAGAGAAATATTTTGAAATATTTACTTTTTAATACATATATTCATATTAAAGTTTAGGAAATGTGTCAGTATACTTGAAAAATCAAGATTTGTTTAATTTTAATCAGGCAAAAGATACATTTCTTGGCACCATGAAGCCATTTAAGTGCCAAACCACTTTGACATTTTGTTTTTTTAACAATTATTTGATCATCTTTGATATTTTTTTGATAAATTTTGTTAACAAAGTTGGTTTATATACAATAGTTCAAGAAAAATACAAAAATATTTTTGTAGAAATAAGCGGTTTTTATTCAAAGAAAATAATCAAAAAAAATGAATTGTGACTTTTTGTCCTGTGACTTTTTGTCCGTGACTTTTTGTCCGTGACTTTTTGTCCTGTGACTTTCTGTCCTACATTCTTATCCCAAGTGGGTGTATCTAATTTACACAAAGATATAATGATTTAAAGCAAAGGTGGTTAAGTTTTCCATAATTTAGGTGGAAATTGCATCTTATGTTATAGAAAAACTGATAAAATGAACTGTATTCAACTGCATTTAATGACATCTTAGTGTAAGTACTTTGACAAGTCTGTCAATAAGATATAGTTTGCTCCATGCATTTAATGACATCTTAGTGTAAGTACTTTGACAAGTCTGTCAATAAGATATAGTTTGCTCCATGCATTTAATGACATCTTAGTGTAAGTACTTTGACAAGTCTGTCAATAAGATATAGTTTGTTCCATTATAAGTTACCTTTTTATTAAACTGTACCATTTGTGATAGATAAGTAAGGGCAAAGGTGGGGATTACTGTCATAGCAATGCTAGTCATGTCCTAAACTGAAAGCTATTTGTTTTAAATGGTGAATTGAATTGGGATTTAGGACACATTAATTTTTTACACTCATATAATTTCGATCATTTCGTTTAGATCAGCCAGGTTTCTTTATAGCTGTTTTTTCGTTTTTGTTATCCCTTTCCTGTTATAAAGCTAACCACAAGAATGACCCAACATGCAGAAGGTGGCTTGACCAAAGAGGAGCCAGGCCTGCTATCAAAGCGTTAAAAAAAATAGAAATGTACTTTTAAACAACCAGAAACTATCAGAAAATGGTAATGATGAATGTAATCAAATTGATTTATCAGGAACTACTTTTGTAGACTTTATATTGTGTGATTAAAATGTTTATTTGTGGGGGATGACGTCCATTATCACTGAACTTAAGTATACATATTTGCCAGCAGAAGAATGCCTCTAGGTGAGGGAGTTTCTCGCTGCATTGAAGAACTTTTGGTGGCCTTTGGCTGTTGTCTGCTCTATGGTCGGGTTGCTGTCTCTTTGACACATTCACCATTTCCATTTTCAATTTTGTGTGGAGTATATAGTGTGATTCGGCATAAAACTTGTTTCTGTTTTTTGCTTCTTACCTCATTGTTTAACTCAGAATAATATTCAAAACTTCCTTTCTTGCGTGTCCAGCAAATTAAATATTCATGCTACCAATTCCATGTGGACGGAATTGGACTAAACATTTGATCTATGAACTAGATGGTAACCATTACAAAAATCAGTATTATCTTTATGATGTGACAATTAAATTACATGTTAATAAGATTGGAATGGGTTTATAATCGACAATCCTATTGAGTAAGTCTAAATACTTATTTTCCTCTAGGGAAATAATAGGATTTAATGAAGGGTCTAAATAGAGGTCAACTGTATTTTTCGTTACTCTTTCTTGTTTATTCCTAGTTATATTAAATAAAAATACAATGGATAAACACATTTTACAGTGTGAATAATACTTAATTTAGATATATGAAAATTCATATTTGACACCAAAAACCTGTAAATCTATAAATTTTACTCTGCTTCCCCAATGATTTGATTTATATGTCTGCATGGTATGAGGAATAAAAGGAGATGTCACAGGTATACATCAATCAGATGTCACAGGTATACATCAATCAGATGTCACAGGTATACATCAATCAGATGTCACAGGTATACATCAATCAGATGTCACAGGTATACATCAATCAGACAACAACCCAAAGAAACAAAAGCCCAAAAGACCATGTAAGACACATAAGCATAGTTCTAAATTAACAGGTCCAATTTATTTCAATACTAAAGAACAAGTATGCAGTTATTTTGTTTCCTCTTTCAAATGGTTTTACATTAGTTAAACTGGCATGCTCAGGGCCTTTGATGTCTTATTGTACAGTATGGATTACTGTTACAGAATTAAAGTTTCTCATTTTTGAAAAAAGCCTTAAAGGTGACCTATTGTTGTCTATACAATAGGTTCTCAGTTATCTCCCATTATCATCATTATTATTTTTCTCCAATGAAAATTGCTAAAAAAATGGAAGCGCATGATGAAATAAAAATGTTAAGGTTGATTGATTGATTGATGTTTGCTTCAAACTGACAAGTGTCTATCCCAATCTAAACATTT
Source organism: Mytilus edulis (assembly GCF_963676685.1). Taxonomy (NCBI): domain Eukaryota; kingdom Metazoa; phylum Mollusca; class Bivalvia; order Mytilida; family Mytilidae; genus Mytilus; species Mytilus edulis. Next base: position 49,310,861 of record NC_092356.1, on the reverse strand, counting down.
CATTTTGAACAATTGTAATAGTTGCACATGTGGAGCAGGATCTGCTTACCCTTCCGGAGCACCTGAGATCACCCCTAGTTGTTTGGTGGGGTTCGTGGGGTTTATTCTTTAGTTTTCTATGTTGTGTCGTGTGTGCTGTTAATTGTTTGTTTGTTTTTTTCATTTTTAGCCATGCATGGTGTTGTCAGTTTGTTTTTGATTTATGAGTTTGACTGTCCCTTTGGTATCTTTCGTCCCTCTTTTGCAGTATTAAAATAACAGTCAGATAACATAGTCTTAAAGCATAGATTTTTATTTGTAATCTGGAAACATTATTAATGCTTGACCAAGCCTTGACAAAGCATCATGTTCAGCTGTTGTTTCTAACCTTTTACAAATAAATTATATATAGAGATTAGAGACAATGGTATAGTTATTCTTTATTTACATTAATAACAATTTGTTTCCTATGTTTCCTTTGAATCTGGTTAAATGTAGGATGTTAAATTGACAAATAGTCCCTGTCAGTGAATATATACTTGCCATTAGCTAATGATGATAATGCCTTTGTAAGAATGAGGTACATAGACCATAACTGTTTAGTGTCTTTAAATATCAGCTGTATTTGTACAAGGCTAGGAAACAAGGTGTATGCAAGCTTTTAGCGAGCTATTTAAACCTGTTTCGAGCCAAGTACAAATACAGCTGATATTTAAAGACACTAAACAGTTATTGTCTTTATCCTGCAATTGATTCTGTATATTATTTGTGTTTTGAAAGACATAAAAACACATGTTTTGCATTTATTTTCGATTTGGAATCTCTTGAGGCCCGTGTAGTAATACGATTCAGTAATCACACGTTCAGCTGAAGAAAGGTTCGCTAAAAAAGAATCTTGAATGGTCAACAATAATACATCGCTCAAAGTGATTAATTATCTATTTTAACATAACAACTAATTTCAACAGTAAAAACAAATAACAAAACATTGTCCAATTTGAAACAGGAGTGTACGAGTTGTCCTACGCTTCAGACTCGACATTCATTAAACATGCATGCTGAAATTGACATGGTTGTTTTGTTACACAATCATACACATTCAAGTCTTGAAATCGATAGTTGTAATCGTAGAAAGACTGCTGTTCATGTGTGAATGTTATCAGAAAATTGGTGTGATTCTTATTGCTCTAAAGAAATGTTTGAAAACATACAGAACGTATAAAAGTATTTGTTAATTCGCAATTGAAACGTCATTGGAATGCAATGCAATACACATTCTGAGGTCACTGATGCAGGTTCATACAATACTCAGACCGGCAGTTGGCAGAGCTTTAAGCGATATCTGTATAGTATACAGATACAGCATAGTGATATCTGTAGGGCTGTATCTGTATAGTAGAGCACCCAATTGCAGGATAAATTGGTCTTATCTGATGATTGATACTGCAACTTAAGTTGTGTTTATTTCCTAAATATAGTAACATAGCTATATTTTGTATAATGTCAATTTCATCATGGAACACTTTCTCCACAATAAGAGGTCCATTAAGGGATGAAAATAAGTTTGACATTTGTATTACAATTGAAAAAGCTATCATTTTATTAATTTAAGTTGCAGTATAAAATCAATATTAGGTCAATGTCATAAAAATATAAACTTTTTTGTACTCGGCGCAAAACTGGGGAAGGGCTCAGTAGAACCTCAGTCTTCACGCCGAGTGGCAGCCCAGGCAGGCCAGGCTGGTAAAATTGCTCTCGGGCCTGTAAAAATTAAAACTACAGGCCAACAGAATTTAACTTAAAAAATTTTTAAATTGAGCTGCGGGCCTGTAGATTTAGCAGTTCAGACTGGAACCTCGCTCATTCCCCAGTTTCTCAGCCTCATACAAAAAAGTTTATATTTTTAGCTCACCTGGCCCGAAGGGCCAAGTGAGCTTTTCTCATCACTTGGCGTCCGGCGTCCGTCGTCGTCGTCCGTCGTCGTCGTCCTGCGTCCGGCGTTAACTTTTACAAAAATCTTCTCCTCTGAAACTACTAGGCCAAATTAAACCAAACTTGGCCACAATCATCATTGGGGTATCTAGTTTAAAAATTGTGTCCGGTGACCCCGCCAACTAACCAAGATGACCGCCATGGCTATAAATAGAACATAGTGGTAAAATGCAGTTTTTGGCTTATAACTCAAAAACCAAAGCATTTAGGGCAAATCTGACATGGGGTAATATTGTTAATCAGGTTAAGATCTATCTGCCCTGAAATTTTCAGATGAATCTGACATTCCGTTGTTAGGTTGCTGCCCCTGAATTGGTAATTTTAAGGAAATTTTGTTGTTTTTGGTTATTATCTTGAATATTATTTTAGATAGAGATAAACTGTAAAAAGCAATAATGTTCAGCAAAGTAAGATCTACAAATAAGTCAACATGACCAAAATGATCAGTTGACCACTTTAGGAGTTATTGCCCTTTATAGTCAATTTTTAACCATTTTTCGTAAATCTTAGTAATCTTTTAGAAAAATCTTCTCCTCTGAAACTGCTGGGCCAAATTATTTGAAACTTGGCCACAATCATCATTGGGATGTCTAGTTTAAAAATTGTGTCCGGTGACCCCGCCAACTAACCAAGATGACCGCCATGGCTATAAATAGAACATAGGGGTAAAATGCAGTTTTTGGCTTATAACTCAAAAACCAAAGCATTTAGAGCAAATCTGACGTGGGTAAAATTGTTAATCAGGTGAAGATCTATCTGCCCTGAAATTTTCAGATGAATTGGACAACCTGTTTTTGGGTTGCGGCCCCTGAATTGGTAATTTTAAGGAAATTTTGCTGTTTTTGGTTATTATATTGAATATTATTATAGATATAGGTAAACTGTAAACAGCAATAATGTTCAGCAAGGTCAGATTTACAAATAAGTCAACATGACCAAAATGGTCAGTTGACCTCTTTAGGAGTTATTGCCCTTTAAAGTCAATTTTTAACCATTTTTCGTAAATTTTATATATCTTTTACTAAAATCTTCTTCTCTGAAACTGCTGTGCCAAATTGATCCAAACTTGGCCACAATCATCTTTGGGGTTTCTTGTTTAAAAAATGTGTCTGGTGACCTGGCCATCAAACCAAGATGGCCGCCACGGCTAAAAATAGAACATAGGGGTAAAATGCAGTTTTTGGCTTATAACTCAAAAACCAAATAATTTAGAGAAAATCTGACATGAAGTAAAATTGTTAATCAGGTCAAGATCTATCTGCCCTGAAATTTTCAGATGAATTGGACAACCTGTTTTTGGGTTGCGGCCCCTGAATTGGTAATTTTAAGGAAATTTTGCTGTTTTTGGTTATTATATTGAATATTATTATAGATATAGGTAAACTGTAAACAGCAATAATGTTCAGCAAAGTAAGATCTACAAATAAGTCAACATGAACGAAATGGTCAATTGACCCCTGTAGGAGTAATTGACCTTTGTAGTCAATTTTCAATCTGCTTCCTTTGTTTAATATTCACATAGACCAAGGTGAGCGACACAGGCTCTTTAGAGCCTCTAGTTCTTTCATTGACCTAATATTGTATAGTTATTTTCCTGTTGTGTTGTTTATTATGGTCATTGACAAGTAAATAGGTAGATAAAGGAAGATGTGGTATGAGTGTCAATGAGGTATGAATGCCAATGAGACAACTCTCCATCCAAGTCACAATTTATAAAAGTAAACCATTATAGGTCAAGGTACAGTCTTCAACATGGAGGCCCTGCTCACACCAAACAGCAAGCTATGAAGGGCCCCAAAAATAACTAGTGTGAAACCATTCAAACGGAAAATCTAAAGGTCTAATCTATATAGAAAAAAAAGAGAAACGAGAGAAACACTTATTATATGAACCACATAAACAGACGACAACCACTGAACATCAGATTCCTTATTGATATTGTTTGAGTTTACTTATTGATATTGTATGATGTAAATAAATGTTATTACCTCATTAATGGAACCTAATGGTAATTTTGAAGAATATTAAGATAATTATAGGTATAATTGTTTATATATGTCAATGAGCAAGGGTGGATCCAGCCATTTTTTTGGGGATACAATTGCTTTCAAGCAATCTGTAGATTTATACCAGTGGCTCAGGACAATGCCCTCATGTCAACCGTTTTATTCTAAACATTAAGGACCATCTCAGATTCTTATGAAAACAAACAAAGGGATTGAACTTGAACAACTTTCCTATAATGTTCTTTTCATAATCTTCATGTTTAATATTTCCCTTGACTTATATGCATGTTTTTAACAGCATGGAAAATCAGAATTAAGCAGTATTTATATTTAAAGTGTTTTTATAAATTTAGAAACACGTCAGAGGGGATTCCCCAGTTGTGATAAAAATGCAAGAGTTCTCTGAATTCCGATAGATCTATTTCTGTCTTATAAAAACTGAAGTGGAGTTTTACTTATATGTCACCGTTATTAAACTGATATTTGATATTGTACTTCCATAGAAAAAAATAGAGAGGTTTAATATACGTTCTTACTGCAGGGTTTGTTTAGGTAATTATGCGCATGCGTATAGTTTTCTTGACTTCAAGGGGTACTAGGTTAAATGGTTGCTCTGGATTCCCAACTCAATTGATTAATTTATAACTCATGGGATCCTTTCTATGTATGTCTGCTATTGAGGGTTATTGTTGTTGCATAATTTTAAATCATATGCATCATCTAAATTAAAATAAATGTAGTCCACATCGTAAAGGTTTACTTTCAACACCCCTTCAGGCGAAATGGACTGCAGTCTTCCATACTATCGTTTCCACTTGTCTCCCTTCAGGAAGTCTCTTTTTTGAATTCTGAATCAAAACAACACGTTGAGAAAAATTAACTCGTTCTGTCGATCAACGTCGTATTTATATTAAAAACGATCGCAATTTTAACCAAGGAATGTGTACAGAAAGGAGTCATGATCACTGACCCAAAGGAAATTAAATATTTAAAGAGTTAGGAATGGGGTTCCTCCTAGAATTAACGTAGGAAAATAGGTGATAAGATATGAAGTGAAATACTTCTCTCACTCTGAGTCTCAGTGACCTCTGTGGAAAGTAAACTTGGAATTGATAATACAAAAATAAAACACAATAGGCCGTAAGTACATTGTTCATACACTTTTAACCGGGATTGGCTATTTTGTAACTATTCAGATTACGTAAATTACATTTTACATGTCCAGTTGAATTTATAGTTGTGAAAATAATATTATCCAGCTACATGTATACATGTGTCAATGAAAACAATGGCAATCATATCCCTCAGAGCAATTTGCTCTTTGATTAAAGGAGGATTCCAACCGTTTGACCCCATTCAAAAGCATTGATCGTCCAAAATAAAGGAGGGTCCATTCCCCAGAGCCACCCCTCCTGCTGCTGTAAGGTATTTTATCTAGTTCAATTTACGTAAAGATTTCTGAATTAATAGTCAATTTTGAGGTTTTCACATAGTTCCACAAATGACAAATGTTTTCTTCATGCCAAAAATTAAAATTTCACTTATTTAGCAGACACCAAAAAGTACTTAATAATGCAGCTTTTATTTGGCATTCATCTGAAATAAACTGATAGTCAAGGTATACACTGTATAAAGAGAGAGAGAGAGAGAGAGAGGAGAGAAAAATCAAATACAATTTATATGTAATCTAAAATATTCTTATTGTTAAAAATTAATTAGTCAGTCAGAAACATGTTGTATACTGGTATTGCTTTTTTATCTTATGTATTAACCCCTTGATACCCTTGTCAGGTGGTAGTGTATTTGGGGGGGGGTTGTAAAATCCAATTATCGAAAAACAAATAAAAGATTAAAAAAAAAAAAAGACTGAATATTGTGGACTGCTGTACATAATACATCACCTGAAAAGTTTACATCTTACTAACACTAAGTAGGTATAATATTATTATATATAGAATTTTAATTAATTTCTATTGATTAAGTATTTTTTTCTAATTACTTTATTGATCTTTCTTATTTGTTTTGTTTCACAGATTTTATCCTGGTTTATGAGGAGTTATTAGAAACTAAAAGCAGTAACAGTGAGGTGGTAAAAGTAGGAAAATGGAGACAAAAATTCATGAAAAATTTACGCAAAGTTGGTTTAGAAATGGAAGAGGTTTGCACATGATATAATAATTGAATTATTAAGAATCTAACCTTTAAAAGTAATTTGCAGGGTGTTAAATAGAAGATTATTGATCATGTTATTAGACAACTCAGGTCCATAATTGCATTCTTTATATGATGGTGCAGCTTTATTAATCAATTTTAATGAGTTCAAATTTTCTTCTGTAAAGTATTAACATGATAAAGTTGAATTTTAGAAGTTAATATTGGTTATTGCTGTTTGAAGTGATTTATGTGAAACTTTTATTGTAATATGTGTGGAAGGTCCATTGATTAAAGAGTTATAAATTCTAAAACAGTTCACCAGAAATTAAGTGAAAAAATGTCTTGTCACCTTGAACAATAAAAACACAAATTATGTTTCTAAGATACTTTAAAACATCAAAATTATTTCTTTCTCAACACATAAAGACACACAGACTATGTCACTTGTATACATTAAAAAACACAATTATGTCAAACTAGATACATTAAGACACAAACTTATGTCGCCTAGATACATTAAGATAGTGTACCATGTCAAATAGATACATTAAGACAGTGTACCATGTCACATAGATACATTAAGACAGTGTACCATGTCAGTACTCACATAGACACATTAACACAGTGTACCATTTCACATAGACATTAACACAGTGTACCATTTCACATAGACATTAACATAGTGTACCATGTCACATAGATACATTAAGACAGTGTACCATGTCACATAGATACATTAAGAAAGTGTACCATGTCACCTATATATACATTAAGACAGTGTACCATGTCACCGTTATACATTAAGACAGTGTACCATGTCACCTAGACACATTAAGACAATGTACCATGTCACCTAGATACATTAAGACAGTGTACCATGTCACCTTTATACATTAAGACAGTGTACCATGTCACCTAGATACATTAAGACAATGTACCATGTCACCTAGATACATTAAGACAGTGTACCATGTCACCTAGATACATTAAGACAGTGTACCATGTCACCTAGATATAGTAAGACAGTATACCATGTCATCTAGATACATTAAGACACAGAATATGTCAACAAAATACATTAAGCCAGTATGTCATATCACCTAGACACATTAAGACACACACAATGTGTCACCTAGTCACATTAAGACACACACAATATTTCACATAGACACATTAAGACACACAATATGTCACATAGACACATTAAGACACACAGATTATGTCACCTAGACACACAGATTATGTCATTAAGACTGAGTGTCATGTCACATAGACACATCATGATACACAGATTATGACACCTAGATACATTAAGACAATATGCCATGTCAATTAGATACATTAAGATACACAGACTATGTCACCTAGATACATAAATACTCACTATGTCACCTAGATACCAAAAGACACATATTATGTCACCTAGATACCGAAAGACACATATTATGTCACCTAGATACCGAAAGACACATATTATGTCACCTAGATACATTAAGACAAAGATTATATCAATTAGATACATTAAGACATGCATATTAAAAATTATTATATGACAGTAGATACATTTAGATTCACATAATTATTTCGAACTAGATACATTGAGACAATATGTTGTGTCACCTAGATACATTTATCTAAAAAAACAGAAATGACTTATATCATGTTTTTTTCCCTACAAGCAAACTGGAAAGCAGTCTCTATGCACTATATTTAGTGTGTAATATAGAAATAACGGATGTGATGTGATTGACAATGAGACATTTATACCCCAGATTTCAATTAAGTATACTAAAAACTAATGGAAGACTGCTCTCTCACATGCTGTATAAGTTCCTCTTCATTCCAATTGCTTGCATTGTCTAACTTCTTTTTTGTTTCTGAAGAATTCAAAGTCCATATCTATGTGGTATGGGCTTTGCTAATTGTTGATGGCCTATAGTTGTTAATTTCTGTGTCATTTTGGTTCTTGTGGAGAGTTGTCTCATTGGCAATCATACCACATCATCTTCTTTTTTTTAAAGACCGTATCTATATATTGTTGTGGCCTTAGTCAATAACTGCAATTGTTTGCATGTTAAAATGTCAAATAGTATCTAATCATGTGGTGTTTTTTCTAATTAGGAAAATGTGCAAAGTCAGAAAAAGATCACAACATTCATCAAACTTCATGCGCCGTGGGATGTATGCTGTTTCTACGCAGAGGACCTTTGCATGAGAGCCCCATTACAGGTATAGTCGGGGATTCTCTTCATTTTGAAAACTTTTTATGTCTTCACATATAAACTTACACTCACAAACAAGCACCTTTTCATTATGATTATATGTAAAAGTCTATTTTTTCGGTACACTTTTGAAAAAGTTTGAATAGATGTACTTACACTTTCATGCTAATTTTTTAACCATTAATTTAAAACATTTGAAGTCATGATTAAAACGGGATTGTTGCATGATGCCAAAAGTTTTATAAGAGACAGATCTTTGGTAAATTGAAGCAAATTTAGCTATATAGATGTAAGCGTATTATGCCTTATATCTGTAAATAAGTAGTTTATAAATAAAAGAAAAAATATACTTTTCATAAATTAAATAGAAATTTCCATTTTTTACTGATCTCTGTTTTCATGTTTCAATAGTTTTTAGCAAAGATTCAGAGTGTTTTGCTTCCTTTTGTTAAGTTGAGGAAGTATTGTTGCGATCTTTTTTTTTTTAATAAATGTCATTTTTTAATTGAAATGTGAGCAAGACTTATATTATAGACTTTTCATATATATTACACATTATTTATAGCTGATATTCTCTCTACATGTTGTTTTTAACTGTCATTTTGGTTAATATTTTACATCAAAACCTGATCAAAATCTGCATGCATGTTGACAATTCTTTTTTTCAGCCTTTAATTTTTCATATATTTCCTGTTAGAAATCTGGAAAAGAAACTATGTATACCTTATGTTTGGAAGAAATTCCTTTGGAATTTTTCACAAAAAATGATAAAAATTGTTTGTAAGTGATTTTGAAATTATTATTTTCTCAAAAGATTGTTTGGTATACTAATCGCAGGTACAGTACCTGGCCAAAAGTTTTCATCATCTGCATTTTTTTGTTATTTATTTCATATAAAAAAACATTTTTCCAAAAAAATAATTTTGAGGGCATTTATGGTTGGATTTTTTATCAACAAGGCCTTTAAAGACATAATTGTCTTAAAGTATGTTTGTTTATTTGGTAATACAATGTAATAGTTGTTTTTTTTGGAGTTTTTGTTTTCTCTTGATGTGAACACATACAATAAATTTTATAATTTAATTTGGTTGAATATATAGCAAATTTCTAAACAGAAAATAATATTTATGTTTATCTTGTGAAAAATGAAAATGATCCACAAAAAAAATATAACCAAATAAAAGAATAAAACCTGTGACAATTCTGCTTCTATTGGTACCTTGAAGTTGCTTATAAAAATCAAACCAAAAATGACCCAAATTTTTTTTTTGAAAAAATGTAGTTTTATATGCAATATATAGCGAAAAATCAAAAGGGACAAATACTAATGGCCATACTATGTATATCTAGATTTGATAGCATCAAGAAGAATAAATGTTAATCTAAGTACTGAGTAAACATGGCTTCTCACTACAAAAGGCTCCCAATGTACAATATAACTATCATGATAGAATTGGCTTCATGCATACAAATTGAGACATGCAGGTTTATATAAATATATTAACTATAACACACAAAAGCACAATTTTTCTTATATTTTCCTTATCACATAATTATAATTACAAATTTATTAATTGCTTTTGTTTTAATGATATTTTTATTATCATTATATGTAGTTTACATTTATATACAGTTATTTGCAGGCATTTGAAACAAAAAAGTTTTGATTTTTAGCTTTACTAGTCTATTAATCATATTTAACAGTAAAGTAAACTGATTGAATACTTTTTTACGACTATGACTACAGATATTTGATAGGAAAAGTAACGTAAGTTGTTTTGCATGATAACTTTCCCTTTAATTTAGATTATTTGCTGACCATATTTAAATGTTTACACCCATTTTTAAAAATTTTGTATGCTGGATTGGGGATATGAAAATCTTAGAGCATCCATTTTATTATTGTGCTTAATTTTGTGTAATATTTTTTAAGCATTGAACAATAAAAAAAACAATTGTTACAAAGATACATTTACTTTGTAACCATAGTATATATAGTGTTACAATGATTAGGGCCCTTTAGTGATCAGTCTGTCTGTCCGTAACAAAATGTGCCTGCCCTATATAGAGAACTGTTAGGATTTCTTACTTAACACTCTACATGTATATTGACTAACATCCGGGGGTGTGTCATTATACCCCCGCTTTAAAAAAGGGGGGGTATACTGTTTTACCTCTGTCTGTCCGTCAGTCCGTCCATCAGTCCGTCAGTCCGTCCGTCCGTCAGTCAGTCCGTCCCATGAAACTTTCGTCACATTTTTCTCAGGAACTACACATCCACCCTTTCTGTAATTTGGTATCAACATTTATATATGTCAGCCATACCGTGTGATGCGTTTTCAGATTCATCACTTGACAACTTCCTGTTTACCGAACACTTGTCTGATTTTACACATGATAGCCAAGTTGAAAATTTTCGTCACATTTTTCTCAGGAACTACAATACAAGGATTTCTGAAATTTGGTTTCAGGATTTATATAAGTCAGCTATACCGTGTGATGCGTTTTCAGATTCATCACTCTACAACTTCCTGTTTACCGAACACTTGTATGATTTTACGCATGATAGCCAAGTTGAAAATTTTCGTCACATTTTTCTCAGGAACTACAATACAAGGATTTCTGAAATTTGGTTTCAGGATTTATATAAGTCAGCTATACCGTGTGATGCGTTTTCAGATTCATCACTCGACAACTTCCTGTTTACCAAACACTTGTATGATTTTACACATGATAGCCAAGTTGAAAATTTTCGTCACATTTTTCTCAGGAACTACAATACAATGATTTCTGAAATTTGGTTTCAGGATTTATATCAGTCAGCTATACCGTGTGATGCATTTTCAGATTCATCACTCGACAACTTCCTGTTTACCGAACACTTGTATGATTTTACACATGATAACCAAGTTCAAAATTTTCGTCACATTTTTCTCAGGAACTACAATACAAGGATTTCTGAAATTTGGTTTCAGGATTAATATAAGTCAGCTATACCGTGTGATGCGTTTTCAGATTCATCACTCGACAACTTCCTGTTTACCGAACACTTGCATATTTTTACACTATTAATATTATCCACTTGCGGCGGGGGTATCATCAGTGAGCAGTAGCTCGCAGTTTCACTTGTTATGTATGTATAACTTCCTATGTCAAAGGTCAAAACTTTGGTATCAGTTGACAACACCATGTCCAATGGTAAAGATTGTGTCTGATATATGACTTGAGAAACGTTATGATTATGATATCAAAGTTTATACTTGACATTAATCCAAACTAACTCTTTCGCTTTCCCTCCCCCCTTTATCCCATTGTAGGTTTTCCCTGTACCTATATATATACCCTAATTGTTTCTGCTGTTTGTGTGTGTTTGTGATTGTATAACAAAAAAAGGAGTCCCAACCAAATCCTGAACTGAATTGAGTTACTAGTTCAGAGTCTGGTGAGGAAACCTTGGATAAGTAACCAATGCTTGAATAAATACCAAAGACAGGTTTGGGCCAAGTAATCCACAGTTTATTATAAATTCCAATTAGAGGCAAAATATAGGCGAAAGACAAAAATAAATAGATCAGCAAAACTATGGTACTCCAAAATTTTGCCCAAACCTGTATAGAAGTAGTGTTTTAGGTGTGTTAAGAGGAGGTTGTGAAAGCTGCAGTAAAAGCTTCCATTACCTGATGACAGTATGAAAGAGATGGGTCAATATATGCCTTGTATGCATCGCTACACCAGTCGCCTTGAGCTTGTATGACCTCACTAGGGAGGCCACATTCCAAAGCAAAGCAAGCCCCACCCCTGCGAAAACTATGGCCAGAATATTGGTTGCAATTAAAACCCAAATGCTGCAAAGCCCGCCTTAAGCGACTTAAAAAGGCTGGATATGTCAGTGGTGTTACTAAATTGTTTTGTAAATAGACAAAAGCAGGAGAAGGGGTGGTGGTCTGAGGAACCAGATTATGCAACATTAACAAAGCACTTGCAGGACAAAATGGGGAATCTTTGATTCTGGGAAGGGGGATCTCTAATACCCTTTGTGCATACTGAATAGTCTTAGTTTTGTGGATTCTTAAAATAACACCTTGCAGTTGGAAAATAATATCCTGTCTGCTCAAATGAACCTTTGGATCAAATAGTGTGGGGGAAGGGGCAAATAAATTGAATTTCCTCAGAAATGAGAAAAAGGCAACCAAACAAGCAGCCCAAAAGGCCAAGTCAGCAGAACAAGAAAGGTTTATTGTGGTAAATATGTTTCGTAGAATAGATGGTGTAATGGGTAATTTCCTATTATTAACGGTTCCAAGTACCCTCTTAGCTCCTTGTAAAGCAGAGTGTACAAAATGACCCACTAAAGGATCTGGTAATCCTGCTTCCACATAAATTAATTTAACAATAATTTGGAATAGAGTTAAATTGCAGCTTGCGAGATAAAAAGGCAATATACCGGGCAACATTCTTAGGTGACAAAGGAAATAACGGTATTTTATATCCTGAACAAAATTTGACATAAGATTTAAGATAAGTCATGTATGTCTTTTTAGTTGATTCCGCAAATGTATTTCCCCGAAAATGGAGGACCAGATCATCCAGTTCCTTTAAATTCCTGGAGCCCTGTGTGCCTACACAAAAGAAAAGAAAGCGCAGCGTTAGACATATGTTTGTGCAAGTGAGAAATAAACAGGGGTTATGATAAATAATAACGCATAAAAGTCTCGAAGGATCTGGACTCATGTAGTCTAGAAATATGATCTGCGATCACATTGCTAGAACCTGGGACATGAACCGCTTTAATATGAAAATTGAACAAAGCAGATAGCCAAAAAAGTTCTCTTTGACATATAATATATTTACCAACAGCAGAGTGTGTGTCATAATGTATGTACAACTTCGTAGGTCAAAGTTCAAGGTCAAAAACTTTGGTTTCAGTTCACTACACCATGTTCTATGGTAAAGACACAATTGTTTTACCACATGTTTATTACAGCTGGGCCCACAGTGATGACTCCCATCTCAATGATGTCTAGTTTTTCTTTCTATCCTTTTTTTCGTCAGTCTTTTTGAAATTAAAAAGTTGTACTTTTTAAAACATTTTATTGATATATGTGTATAAGGATGAGATAACAGATTAATGATATATTTATCAGATTAAGCATACTGATGGTGGTATATTTATAGAGTATCGTTGGTCATCTCAACGAGATTGATTTTCTCGCTTGAGCCGGTACGGCAAAAGCGAGAAATGCAATCGAGTTGAGATGACCAATGATAATCTGTTTATCGCTATTTTACCTATGACGACGATGCCAATTTCATGTCAATTACCTTAGCAACACCATGTGCCTCTTTAGTTTCTAGCGATAATTTTCCATCTCAAGTTAGTAGGCATGATATGAAAAATGATCACAAAAAAAGATCAAAGAAAAAATGCACAAAATAGCGATAAATAATTTTTATATAAATATGATGCATAATATCAGTAAACGTTTTCTGTGAATCCCTTATGGTTAAAGTGTCATTTTACTGGTTTTCACGACTAGTTATCTCATGCCTATGTGTTCCCTTGCTTTATTAGTTTTGTCAAATGTGTCTACAAATTTTATGTACATGTATATCCCTTTTATTTACATTATTTGTCAGCCTTAAATTAACTGAAAATTAAATCCTAATAAACAAATTGTCTTTCTTTCGATAAAGCTAATTCCTGTAAGATCTATTAGCTAAGCTTGATACATTTTAAGTTCAGTTATTTTAGTTTTAGTAAAAAAATTCTGGCCACTCAGCAACATGTAAATTTAATGAAGTACTTTAAGGTATGTACTGTAAAGAAATCTAGATTAATAGTCAACATTTTAGGAAACAAAATAAAATTTACTAAGAACTATTTCACATTTGCAGAAATGTAAGATTGAGTTATAGAATATCTCTAATTTGCTCAATGTGTTAAAAGTAGATTTTTATTTCTTTTAAATTGATTGATTATACTTAAGATTTGTAAAACAGTTTGAAGTTGGGCAATGAGGTTTTAACTTGATTTTTCTTCAAACGGAAGAATAGAATGTAAACAATATAAGAAGAAAAGTACAAGAGACTTAGTATTCTAAAATGTATTGCCCTTATCCAATGCTTTGACACAAACATTCGTGTGGGACTCAATTTCCTGTGTTTAAAAACTGCTGATGAAATTTCCCATCAACGTTTCCATTCAATCACAATACAAATAATAACATCTCTGTTGCAGCAATTCTGCAATATGACTCTTAGTTAGTTGGGGGTGTTCAAGTCAGACGGTATAATTCTGTTCAGATGCATCTTAATTAACAAAACTTGTATTACGTAATAACAAGTACTTCAAATATTTAAATTACTGCAAGATTTTATTCCTTTGAAGTAGTATTTACTCATTTCATGTTAGGTAGGGCATTTGTTTGCTTATTAAGTATCATTCTGTTTAACAATCTGAATCATGCAATTTATAAAAAGGGAAACTTTTAGATACGAAAAAGTGTAAAATATGGAGATGTTATATTATTGATCATTATTAGACAACTATCCACCAGAGTCTATTTAATGACGTGAATGGCAGCAAACACAACTATTTAGTTTTATTTTTTGATATGCAGCATTATGCTATTAGGTACACAGTATTTAAATGATAATGGTTCTTCTCATACTGACTGTTCATGGTAGACTCAAAAGTAGTGCATTGTAGATCTAAGAGTTGTCTCTCTTTACCATGATCACAGAATATTTATAACTGCATTCAATTTGTATAATATTTTCCAATCATTTGAGTTAGGATAGAAGTTGAATATAGCTTTATCCTTCTGAAAAAAATAATAAAAATAATATTTTGTATACTTTCCACACATGAATCCCCTTTTGCATGATAATTATTGGTGGTTTGGTAGTAAAATCTGCAAATAAATGCAAAATATGTAGTCAATAAATGAAAAAAATGAAAACAACACGTTAAAAAAATCTTTCATCAGGAATGATGTTCAACGCTCAATTCCAAATATTTGAAAGCCAAGGATGTATGATAAAATCTAAACAGTTGAAAAGATGAAAGATAAAACAATCATATGACCTTTATCTTGATTTTTGTAGCTTTTCTTTAAAAAACATCAATATAAGCAGAAGAGGTACAGATCAAGTTATGAACTGTTGATGATGCAATGCAATGCCGATGGTTCTTTATAAACTTATTAGGACTAAATGTAAAGAACTTAATAATCCAATATTTTCATGAACCTATCTAAAGTGTTTAAAGATGCTTTCCTATAATGTTTTAAGTACATTTCAAATTATAGTACATTGAATTACATAACACTTGGTTCTACTATATCAAATGGTAATGACCATTTTATTGGCCTTGAGACAACATTTACAGCTAATATTCATGTTGTATATATCCATTATTGTGTGGGCCTTAAGTCAGATCAAAGATATTTCTTGGGAATTTCTGCCAGTAAAATATAAACTAATGGTAAAAAAATTATTCTGTTTCCTTTCACTACAATATAATATCTTTTAGGTATAATTTGATGTATGATTATATATCTGTCATGCAAACCAAGCATTAGATGTCTGTGTTTTATTATCTTATATCTTTTGTCAGGTAAACCTAGGATTACTACCTAATAGGCTAATAAATCTCTAAGGAAGTACTTTACAATTGAAGCTTAAATCCATAACCAAAGCATGCAACCTTCTATGTCTTTTGTCTTGGGTGGAGGGTTTGTTATTTGCAATCATACCACATCATCTCGATTTTATACATGCATTTCGGATGAAGTTTTGGTTTTATTAAGTTTAAAGAAAACAAAATTCAAGTTTCTTTTAGAATTATTGATAAACAAAATACTCTGCTGAACTTTAATTGATATTTATTTATAATTTACAAATACTTATGAATAACATGACACATATATCATCTCTAAAAGAAGAATAGGTCCTTATTATTGCCAATTTATCTTTTTGGTAATGATGCAGATACAAATTAAGCTCTAATCATCATGATTTCAACCAATGCTGTGAATACATTAAATTGTGAGAAACTAAACACTCAATTCTCCAAATAACAAAACATATTAAGATACAATGTATGACATACAGGGTTCTTGTGTTAGGCATGCACATGATTAATTTTCTCGTTTGTTTGAAAATTGTGCTTGACATCTGATGAGACAAATGACAAATTTAATTGGGCCGGAATACAATTTGTCTTAAAGTCATATGAAATATCATAATTTTATTTTTTTTATTAAACATTTAGTCCGTAAGTCGGGTCCTCTACATGAATATGTAACATGGTCAAACTTCTTTTTCTAAATTTTCTGCTGTTAACTTCATTCTGCAAAATATTATCAGGTGGTGAAGATTGGTCATTACAGTTTTTGCCGTAAGATGGTACTCTTATTAGGTGATGTCATAAACAATGTTTTGTAGGAAGAATTGTTCATTAAACCAAGTACTCCTGGTGGTGACAAATCATTACTTCACTCTCAATAATGGTTAATATCACTAAGAGACACCTGCTGTTTCTCAGTCAGTTAGTCTTTGATTTGTCAATTTACATAAACCATCGGATGTCCCTCTCAGACAGTCTGATAGAGTATAAATGTAATACCGTATTACATCTATGGATAAAGTAAAGAAAGGCTATTTTCATCTTATTTCTTATATATGCTATGAATAGATATTCTAACTAAAGTACAATTAAAGCAACCAGTTACAATTAGGTGCATAATTTTCTTTAATTTTTTTCTCTTTTCATTGAATTATCTTCAGTTCACAGACCCTCATATAATAAGACTTTTTTAACAACCATGAACTTTATATATATATATATGCTACAAATAAGAAACTGCACATGCACAAATATTTTTCTTAGATTAATTTGTTTCTAAACAACCCTTATCATTAGTAAGATGTGTAACTGTGAACCTTTGCGGCAGTGTACTTATTCCTTTTGGAAGAAATACCCTACTTCAAACATTTCTTGGCATATTTTACCTAGGGTTTTATTTCCGAAGAAATAAACTCACTAGGGTGATGAAGGAATACACTGGTGCATGCAATTTATTGACAGTTGTGCACACAGGAATGAAAGTACACTTACAACCAACCAACATCCTCACCCAATTGAGGCAAACACACTACCATAATCTAGAATTGAACCCTATGTTATCTTGACACAATTGTATTTTATCTATTTCAGGCACATCCAAACCCTTCAAATAACTGGTCAGGTAAAATCCTTAAGATGCTGAGAATACCCAATGTGATGGCTGAAGAAGTTCCTAACAAACCATTAGACTATTATACATGTGCTTTTAAAAAATCTAAATTGAATAGGTAAGGTTATTAAAATGAGACATATATAAATGATTTAAAGTTTATATACCTGGCCTTGCGGTCATAAAACTTTCCAGCACGATTTTTGTACTCAGACTCAAGAATCAACCAATCAAAATACTGGATTTTGTGTTTCGAGCACTTATTTTGTACTCGGAATACTGAGTAAAGTTTTATGACCGAGAGCCCAGGTATATTTTGGGATGAACATTTTGGTGGCTTTTGTCTGTTTAGTTTTTCCACCAAATTGTATATGTTCAACTAAGTTAAATTTTTGGAACATCAATGAAATTGAAAATCCACAAAAACATTTTTTTTTACAAGTGAATGAATATTGGTATCCACGAAAATAAATTAATCCATAGTACTAACTAAAACACTCATCTGATTGCTCTATGACCTTAAAGTTCAAGTTTAATTTGGATGACAGAATATTGTTAAGATATACATGAGACAAATAGACCTACAATGTACTAGGCAATAACCAATACATGAAAACAACCATACTATATTGCAGTTATTCATCTCGACAAAAGTTATCACCACTCAATATAAGAGCTTTTGAGAAAGTGTGACTTAAAATTGTCTCTATAGGAGATATTTAAATCTTACAGTCTCACAGATAAATTATATTATTGTTTTTAAAACATTGAATTTTTTTATCAACCTGTTATCATATACATTAGTGTCAGAGCAACAACATTCTGTTTGCCATATTAAGAAATAATTTATTTACATCATCTGGTTGCAGGATTCTCTCACTGTGTTAAAGACCCATTGGTGGCCTTTGGCTTTTATCAGCTCTTTTGTTGAATTGTTTTCTCTTTGACATATACCCCATTTCTTTTCTAGATTCTATTTGACTTGAAAATTTATGATTTATAAATAATATTGAAATAAGTTGTCATGTAAAATTTAATTTTCTATGCAGGTTTTTAGGAAGTGATAATCAGGAGACATATTTCTCAATAACACAACGAGGTAGGATAGTGTGGGAGATCTTAGCAACGACAGCGTATGGTAAACGTAAACATGCAGAGATTGGAGTCGAGAGATTACTAGAAGAGGAGATATATAAAGCTGCATATGCTTTACATGATGTAAGCTAGTGTTAATATTTGGAGGGAAAAGGGGGATGGGGGGGGGGGGGGGGGGAGATTTAGGAATTTATGATTTGGCAAACTTGATTAATGACAACATGAGGGTAGAAGTGAGATTCACAGAAACCAACTAACAAACACTTCTATATATAACTTATAAGAAAGATGTGGTATGATTGCAATGAGACGAATCAGAAGAGACCAAACGACACAGAAATTGTGCTGTTATCATCTGAAAAAGGTATAAAGAGCAATTCTGTATTATAACTCAGAAGAATTTGCAAGAGTGAAGAAGGCTATCAAAGAACCATGCAGACAAGAAGTTAAAAAACAACTGTGGATCAAAAATCTGCAATAGAAAATTTATTAAAAACTAAAAAGAGATGACAGCATTAATAGTAAAGAACTATTACACAGGAAATCAAATATCATTAAGACAACACTTATTATTATGCATACCTTTCTACAACCAGATATACATGACATTGTGAAAGATAGGATTAATGTTTTCACATAACTGTGAATTTATGAAAGAAAATTTTCCAGAACCACTGTTTGCAGCTTACATTAAAGAGATAGAAACTTAGAATAAAAAAAGTACATGGGAAACTTAATAAAAGGAAAATTACTTAGCAACAATAACATCATCAAAACATGCATAGAAGAATGTCGAAATTGTGAAATATTTATAGAAATGAAGGAGAAATTAAACTTGAGACATTCGATTTCAAAGACAATATTGTGGATTCATTATTATTTGTTGGATACCAATCTTCGTGGATTTAGTGGGTACAGGTGAATCACTAATTTAAATGTTCAATGAAATACAAATTTTCAGGTTGTATGCAGACTTTGGCAATACCATGAAATCACATATCCATGAAAAGGCAATTTTCAGCAATTCACGAAAAAATTGGTACCCTTGCAAAGAAATGAATCCACAGTATAAATGGATTCAAACTTAATTGTAAACCTTGTACACAATGAAAATATGATAACTATGTTTATGTAAGAGAAACAGAGATCCCCAATGACAGAATCTAAGAATGTATGACAAATATTAGATATAGCATGGAAAAAAGACTAGCTGAACATTTTAATAGGAAGGATTATTGTAAAGAGGGCATGCCAGTTCAAGTTCTTAACAAATTTATTAAAAATCTACAACGTATGAAAAATATATTGAAGCGATTGGATGCAAAGACCAAAGACTCTTAGACTGTTTAGGGTCAACATAAAAAAGAATAACTTTGGATTAACTGATTACAAATACTTTGATTTCTTCTGTAATATTTTTTACTTCATAGAATGTTTTTTTTTTATTGCAGGGAACTTTTGAGAAACCAAAGCAACCAATTAGACCTGAAAAACTAAACGACAGACAAATATTATATGAATATTGGGCAAGGTGGGGCAAATGGTTTAAGTACCAACCACTAGACCATATACGGGAATATTTTGGAGAAAAAGTAGGAATATATTTTGCATGGTTAGGTAAAGTATTATAATTACATATCTGCTTATCTAGTCCAATACACTTTGATCTAAGTTTTTTTGCTTACAATTTATAAATTGTTTTCTACACAAACATTTAACTTAATAAATTGGCAAATTTTGACAGTCTGTCTTAACATAATGACAAAAACAAAACACCTGAAAAAACGTGAATAGTCAGAAGCACAGATGAATGGACAGACAAACTGTCTTTTTTTTTTATGGCCCCCTCCATATTCCTTAATGGCAGAAGATAAATGGAAGCAGGGTTTAATTTTGATATTTACTGAAGATTGTAAAATTGTACTTCTCTCTGTCAAGAGACTGACCTTATTAATCAGTTCTGAAAATCTCTGAAATCGGTAACATTAACAAATTCAGTAACAGTAACCAAATTCATTAATTGAACCAATTACCAATTCGGTAACTTCAGTGTTTATTTGATTTTGGCATTTATAAATAAAAACTGGCATGCTGGGAACAATTTCAGATGGAGCTATAGCCTGGTAAAATAAAAATCTACCTATGGGTTGATGAAAACCGATGTCAAATGTTCCAAAATCCTTATCATTTCCTTATATGTTTATAAATATCAAAACGAAATAAATTCTGAAGTTACCAAATTAGTTAATGGTTCAGTTACTGTTACCGTATTTGTTAATGTTACGGAATTCAGAATTTCCAGAACTGTAATGCTTAAGCTTGCACCTTTAGGTAAATTATGGAGAAAAAATAACCAGTTGTACAGAAATTGGGTAAGTATACTAAGTTGTTGAATATATTTTCTTTACTAATAATATAATTGATTTTAATTGTAGGTTTTTATACAGCTTGGTTATTGCCAGCTTCTGTTATTGGTGTAATTGTGTTCTTATATGGTGTTTTTACTATGACATCTAATGTGCCAGCGTGAGTATAACATTAACCCATGTATCTAACATCTTGAAACATTCATAACATTGTGTTCAAATTTGTCTGAAGTATTTATCTTAGAAACACTTGTGAAAGGACCAAAAGATTTTCAGAACTGTTAAAAAAGCACAATTTTAAAATCCAACTTTCTATTCAAAGTAAATATTACCAACTGGTTATCAAAATCATCCCCTGAGTGTTATATAGTATTGATTTTTATTCATAGAGTCATATCAATTATATTTATGAGTGGGAGAGGTATAAAATGTTACTGATGTCTCGTGTTTGTTGATACTATTTGTATGTATACATGCATATAATGGTGAAAAAGTTACAGAATAATTTAAAATATTATTTACAATGATTAATCCTAGAAATTGAAAGGTTGTCTAACTGAGCTTTAGTGAACTGACAATTTTTCAGTCTTTGTGAAGATTAAGCAGTTATAATTAACTTTTTTAATACATGAGTTAGAAATTCATCTTTTTTTTAAAGTCTTGTTATATTTGTCATGTGTGCATGCTTTTATTGATAGAAAGAGGTGAAAATATCAAAGGGAGAATCAAAACTCATAAGTCAAAGAGTCTGACAAAATTGTGGTAAAAAAAAAACCCTGACAGTCTACCAAACACTGTATAGAAAAATAAAGACTGAGTAACATAAACCTGACCAAAAACCAGTGCATTTTAATTATCATAGTCGGGAGCAAGTCAGGAGCCTGTAATTCAGTGGTTGTCGTTTGTTTATGTGTTACATATTTGTTTTTCGTTCATTTTTTATAAATAAATAAGGCCGTAAATTTTCTCTTTTGAATGTTTTACATTGTCATTTCTGGGCTTTATAGCTGACAATGCGGTTTGGGCTTTGCTCATTGTTGATCGCCGTACGGTGACCTATAAATGTTAATTTTCATTTTGGTCCCTTCAACTCTTGTGGAGAGTTGTCTCATTGGCAATCATACGGCATCTTCTTTTTTATATAGTAGCACAATAAGGGTAAAGGTTAGAAACATAAATACTTGGTTTGCTTAACATACTGATTGATAATCTTTTATTTTAACAGAAATGAAATTTGTAACAGTGGCGAGACATTTAAGATGTGTCCTATTTGTCCAGAAAATATAGGTTGTCCATATTGGTACATATCTGATGTGTGTATCTATGTTAAAATATCCTATTTATTTGATCATCCTGGTACAGTACTGTATGCTGTCTTCACATCATTTTGGGGTAAGTATCTCATATACCATGTTCACACTATGAAAAATACTCCTGGTCTAACCCAGGATAATTAATCTGGATTAATTACCACAATTTGGGATTTTCCCTCTCAACAAAAATAGAAATGTAATCACCAAAATTGTAACCCGCCCCTGTCCACTGTCTGTATTTAAATTTGTTTAAATCATAGTGGCATTTTTTAAAAGTCTTAAATAATTCATTGCACTCCTAATCCACTGCTTTAGAAGAATATACAACATCAACCACTTTCCTTGTTTTTAAAGGTATAACATCATTTTATCCGAATTGCACCAACTTTGCCCTCAAATTCATTGCACTCCTAATCCACTGCTTTGGAAGAATATACAACATCAACCACTTTCCTTGTTTTTAAAGGTATAACATCATTTTATCCGAATTGCACCAACTTTGCCCTCAAAGTAGCGACGTAAATCTTAAAGGTTAAAACATAAAAGAGAAGATTCGGTATGATTGCCAATAAGACAAGTCTTCATCAGATACAAAATGACATAGAAGTTCACAAATATAGGTCACCATATGACCTTCAACAATGAGCAAATCCCATACTTCAGAGTTTAAAAGGCCCCTGAATGACAGATGTCAAACAATTCAAAATGATAACTTATGTCCAGTTCTTTTCAAAATTGTATCAATAGTAATTGAAGTCAATCTTGTTTCTGTGATCAATGTTAAATTAAAAATGATAAAAACATTACAATTCCAAAATGATACGAACATTACAATACAAAAATGATACAAACATTACAATACAAAAATGATACAAGCATTACAACACAAAAATTTTACAAACATTACAATACAAAAATGATACAAGCATTACAATACAAAAATGATACAAACATTACATAAATTCTTTCACAGAAAATCATTTTTTTTCCCTGAAGCTCATCCACTGACCCTTACCATTCCTAGTAAGTAGCTTTATCTCATACAAACTGAAAGAGAAAAGAATCATACAATGAAAAAAACAAAGGAAATATGACAAACTTACATTTAGCATTATTGTTTTGAACAAATTCTTATGTTATGCTATATATCAGCAGTGTTTGAATACACATGTAATTATTTATTCCCAGACATGTATTCTTGACAAATTTCTGAAATATGATACAATTACTGTTTTTTGATAAGGTGAATATGTGGTTTTATTGACTTTTGAAAAACTAATATTCACTGAGGCCAAGGACTGAAGTGAATGTCAGTTTTTCAAAAGTCAATAAAACCATATATTTACCTCTTCAAAAGACAGTTATTGTTTTATTCCATATTCGGAGAGAAAGGTATGTAATGGAAATTATTTACCAAAACTTCTTGTACATCAAACGTTTTTTACCAAAATTATACATGTAAAAGCATGCGATGTTTAGCTCGGTGAATATACTTTTTCAGCAGGTGAATATGCTTATTTATTCAAAATCCCATTCATATAGAAAACCCTACTGAAGTTTTATCAATATGAATAATATACAATTACTGTTTTTGATGAAGTAAATATGCAGTTTTATTGACTTTTGAAAAACTGATATTCACTGAGGCTGACGTCCGAAGTGAATATCAGTTTCTCAAAAGTCAATTAAAACCCCATATTTACCGAAACAAAAGACAGTAATTGTTTTATTCCATATTCTGAGAGAAGAAAATGTATTTAATGACAAACTTATACCAAAACAAATTTTACATGAAACATTTTACCATAACTTGGCATGTAAAAGTGCGTGATGTTTAGCATGGTGAATAACACTTTTTCAGGTGAATATGCTTTTTTATTCAAAATCCCATTCATATAGAAAACTGTACGAAAGTATTATCAATATGGAATAATTTCTTTTATTTCCACAGCTGTGACATTTTTAGAATATTGGAAAAGAAAGAATGCAAGTCTTGCTCATCACTGGGATGTACTGGACTTTGAAGAGGAAGAGGTCAGCATTTTATGCCCAATTTATGGGCATTATGTTTTCTGGTCTGTGCATCCATCCGTCTGTTCGTTCACTCGTCCGTTTCAGGTTAAAGTTTTGGTTAAAGTTTTTGGTCCAGGTAGCTTTTGATGAAGTTGAAGTCCAATCAACTTGAAACTTAGTACACATGCTCCCTATGATATGATCTTCCTAATTTTAATGCCAAATTAGAGATTTTATCCCATTTTCACGGTCTACTGAACATAGAAAATGATAGTGCAGATGGGGCATTCGTGTACTACGGACACATTCTTGTTTCTCAATCATTTGAAAAAAAAATGAAAATGGAAGGTTGGCATTTCAGTTTAAGTTTTACTATTTATTGTGGATTGCTGATAGAACCTATTGGCAAGGAGAGACACAGCTCTTAACAGACATAAAGATATTGATGTGTAGACATTAAAACAGCAAATGAATACAAAATTTTAATTTTTTTAAACTTTATAACCATTCACTAATTAGAATTTTAATGGTAAAAGTATGATGAATAATTTCTTCAGAAATTTTAGATGACACGATAAATTGTGATTTGTGGTAAATAGTATTGGTAATATTACCTTTGTCCATCATTTTGATAAATAGTGACTCTTAAAATCTGGTTTAATTAATCATGATCTGAATTTCAAGTTGTGATATAAAAATAAAGGGTAAATGAATACTAAGTCTTGTGGTAAATGAAATTCACTACCTCAATGATGTTTGATATATGATGTATGTTTCCAGGAAAGACCAAGACCAGAGTATGTTGTCAAAGCTCCTACATATGAGAAGAACCCTATCACAGGTGTCAAGGAACCATATTTTCCTGAGCGATCCAGACTGCCTAGAATTATATCTGGTTTTGCTGCAATAACTATCATGGTGAGAGACATATGACTTTGCCAGGGGCGTAGCTTACGTTGAGGCAACAGAGGCAGTTGCCTCGGTAAAAAAAAAAAGTTCCTTCACTGTATTTTCTTTTAAATGATTATTGCAGCAAACTGGCTACTAAACAATAATGTAGCAACTTGTTATGTCTTGTTGGCGCGGTTATTGATTCATACCCTTTACGAATTATTCAAGACTTATGGGAACATGTGAATTAATTTTCCCTCCTCTACATGGAAATACCCTTTACGGTAGTTTTCTGTAGTTCAATTTGTAAAAGTAAAAGGAAACGACAACAGATTTATTTTTTCCTACCTATTGCAAGCGAAAACAGTGAGTAGAATAGATGAGGATGCAACTCACGAGTCACCCGATCAAATCACTTTACAGCCATTGAATTAGGTCAATTAGTTAATTTTGTGTCAGAATAATTTTTAGTATATGAGGGCCTGGGTTAGGTTTAAAAACAGAAAAATCGGCCCTCAAATTATTTTAAATTTAAAAGAATATGGATTTAAAATGGTGCTTAATTATAAAATAAAGGAAAATCAAATTATGGGCGACAATGATTAAAAAATAAATATTGGATAATCCCATTCTAAGCATTCAAACCCTCATTTATAACCGTTGACATGTTCCCCTACGACTATGTTCATTGACTTTGGTACTAAACAAAACAAAATATGCATTTATATATTATAGTGCACAGAAAATAATTTATATGTTGTGGTTCTCAAGTTTTATTCTCGCTATTTTAAATTCATAGTACGTTTTCATAAGCAGGGAATTTAAAATATTTAAAGGAATCACTAATTATAGAGAACTATGTCTGTTAGTTAATACATAATGTCAGTTTATATATAAAAAAAAAACCAACCAAATACTGTTCATATATAATGAAGACTTCAGAATAAAATAAATGTTAGTTATTCACCAGTTGTCATGTTCATCGTGAATGAAAAAAAAAGTTAAAAAAAATCAATCAATATGTAATTTCAAGACCTTCAAAGGAATACACCACTAAAACAAGTGCCGTGCTACACTTTACATGTAGCATATGTTTTTTTCCTAGTTGATCCTGAAATTGGTTTGTTCAATCCAGCTGTCATTTTGTGGTGATTATCTATAATTCGTTGATTCGTGACCTACGACCAAATAAATGATCATCACAAAACTTATTACAAATAAACCTTAATATTTGCGTTTGGTTTTTTTCTGTATTGAACATTTTGTACAGGTTTCTTCTATCCACCGAGCAAGGTCATGATTTCTTGTGATATGACGTGTGAGGTACAGTCAACTATATTAGAGTGTACTACGGCGTGAAAATATATTGGCAGCCATTAGGCATTTGAGCTGGCTTTCTGCTGGGAACAGTATGTCAATATATATATGTTCCTGCTTTCTGTAACTGCTAGCAAGTCAGGAACCTGACTTTTCATTGGTTGTCTAATGTGATACCTTCACGTATTTTGTTATTTTTTCAGCTTTGAGTATAGATAGTAAGGCATATAAGTAACATTATTATGATGAAATAACACTGAACAGCAACTATTTTTAACGATTTTTTTCTTGTTCAAATTGTAAAAACCTCTATAGCTTCAGGGGAGCTGCGCCCCCCCTGACCCCCCGCCTCGGTATAAACAAAAGGCAAGCTACGCCACTGTTTGCTCTACTAAATGTTTTGAGAAAAAGTTAATGAGATGCAAAGTCTGTAAAAAACATTAGTTTATGGCATGGTGTTTTGGAAAAAAATTTATTAATCATATACATGATATATGAGTTATTAGAATTAGGATGGGTGATTATAAAAAGACATAATTAGAACCAAACAGAACTTTTCATTCTCACATTTATAAAAACAATATAAGAACAAAATCCTTAAAATGGTGGAAGTTTTTATGATTGTTTTTGAGATCACATGACATGACTCATCAGTGACGCTCAAATCCAAAAAAGTTAAAAAGGCCAAATAAAGTACGAAGTTGAAGAGCATTGAGAACTAAAATTCCTAAAAGTTTTGCCAAATACAGCTAAGGTAATCTATGCCTGAGGTAGAAAAGTCTTAGTATTTCAAAAAATTCAAAAATTTGTAAACAGTAAATTTATAAATATAACCATATCAATGACAATTCATGTCAGCACAAAAAGTGCTGACTACTGGGCTTGTGATACCCTCGGGAAAATAAATCTCCACCAGCAGTGGCATCGACCCAGTGGTTGTAAATAAACTCATCATAGATACCAGGACTAAATTTAGTATATATGCCAGATGCGCGTTTCGTCTACAAAAGACTCATCAGTGACGCTCGAATCCAAAAAACTTAAAAAGGCCAAATAAAGTACGAAGTTGAAGAGCATTGAGAACCAAAATTCCTAAAAGTTTTGCCAAATACAGCTAAGGTAATCTATGCCTGAGGTAGAAAAGTCTTAGTATTTCAAAAAATTCAAAAATTTGTAAACAGTAAATTTATGAATATAACCATATCAATGACAATTCATGTCAGCACAAAAAGTGCTGACTACTGGGCTGGTGATACCCTCGGGGAAATAAATATCCACCAGCAGTGGCATCGATCCAGTGGTTGTAAATAAACTCATCATAGATACCAGGACTAAATTTAGTATATACGCCAGACACACGTTTTGTCTACAAAAGACTCATCAGTGACGCTCGAATCTAAAAAAGTTAAAAAGGCCTTCAATTAATGCACAAAATTACTGAGCAACTGGTAGAAATACTAGTCTTCACATGTTTTATCTTTTGTTTTATACAGAGTTTCAAATTTTATGTACAGAATTTTTTTTTTTTTTTGCTAAGTTATACCCGATAGTTTCTCAGAAATAAAACAAGAAAATGTTGTGTTTTGATGGTGAAAAGATACTTTAAAGGGATTCTTTGTACTTGACATCTTTGTTAATAAGTGACAAAAATAACATCCACATAAGGTATTTTAAACAAACTGATATGCAAAAATACAACGTTATTTGCCGTTTCAGAATCTAGTGCATTCTCGGTAATATTTCGAAAAAAGCGTACACTATAACGTTGTGATTGGTTTAAAACATGATAAACAATAGAAATTCAACAAATTATGTAATGTTATTTTCATTTTGGTGTATGAACAATGAGATTACCCATAGTCCATTAGATTCTGAAAAGGCCAATTGTTGGGGGGAAATGCAGTCTTTTTGTGATATCTATAAGTCTTGTCCTTAGAACTGGTGAATGGTTATATGAAAAAATATGTTTTCTATTTTCAGATAACCATTGTTATAGTATTTATTATAGCTGTTATAATGTACAGAGTTCTTGTCAGTATACCATTGTTTCAAAGTAAAACTTTACGAGGCAAAGCATCTCTAATTGCCAGTATGTCATCGGCAGTTGTCAACTTAATCCTTATCATGTCACTGAGTAAAGTGTATGAAAAGTTGGCATTTAAAATGACACAGTGGGGTAGGTTTATCATACTGTGGATTCATTATTATTCGTTGGATACCAATTTTTGTGGGTTTTGTGGGTACAGGTAAACCACAAAATTAAGATGTTCAATGAATGACAAATTTTATATAGGCCAGTATGCAGACTTTGGCAAAACCATGAAACCAAATATTCACGAAAATGCAACTTTTCTTCAATCCACGAAAATTGGTACCCACGAATTTACATGAATCCACAGTAGTTTAGTTTAAACATATTTTATTGTTCAAAACAAATGGATTAGACACAAGTTTTTCAACTTAGTTCTGTCTTCTCAATAATATACATGAATATACATTATATTTATATAGCACATTACATAAATTTGTATTTTTCTAATAAGCATGAAGGCATGAAAAATAATTAAATAAATCACAACTATTGTTATTATAATATTTATACACAAAAAATAATAGAAACGGCTCAATGGATATCAAACATTCTTATTTTGAATAATCAAACACACCCAAACGATCGGTCTAAAGGGAAAACACCTACTGTTACTAGTGTGTTTTTCAATGACTTTCTATAATATTTACCTGTATAAGTTGTAAAAGTAACATGCAATATTGTGAATATATATAATTGTGATACGGACATTAAATTCTGACGTTAAAAATGATAGTGGGATTGGGCATCCATGTACTATGGACACATTCTTGTTTTTCCTTTTACAAAATAAAGATGCAAATTCTATCTGTACAAACAAACAATTGGTCAATTATTCTTCATATATTCTTCATTTATTCTACATTTATTATTCTTTTTTAGAAATGCACAGAACCCAGACAGAATTTGATGATCAACTGACATTTAAAGTGTTCATTTTCCAGTTTGTCAATTTCTATTCTTCAATATTTTATATTGCTTTTTTCAAAGGGAGGTAAGTACTGTTTAAACGTATAGCTAATGATGCATCTACATAAATTGGCTAGGGTAATCATGGCCAGTAAAATAATCATATTTCTTTTTTAATGATTAAACATGAATACTATATTCCTGATTCTTCAGGAGGTCAAAAATCATATGGATACAACACTGAGCTAATTCATTGATTGAATTTATTTTTATCAGTAAGTAGTATTTTTTAACCAAATAACCTTCTGTTACATCAATCCATAGTTTGTGTTCTAGTTTATGTGTATTGCATGGAATTAAATTTTTTATATGAATTCATACATTAAAAAAAAAGGAACAAAATACATGTTGCAACTTAATTTCTATTGCAGTCAAGAAAATCATTTCAAAATAAGAAAGCAGTTCATGAAATCCTTTTAGTATTTTCAAGACATTTTTTCTCAAAAAAAAAATTTAGTTCAACAAGTATAATGTGTTCTGCCTTTAAAATATGTAATTTACAAATGTAGATCGATTTTGATCTTTTAAAGAAAGGGAAAGAAACGACAATAGACATAATTTATAGGCACTGGCTACGGTTACATGGAAATGTAACAATAATAAAAATATTATTGTTACATTGGAGACTAATTGCCGGAATGCAAAGTTGGGTGAGGAACCAATTAATTACAAATGTAACAATAATTACTAAGGCTACGGTTACATTACGTTATTGTTACATGAAAAACAGCAATGTACGCTAGATTGATTAAACTTGAATCTATGATGAAATGTATGTCTTGATATTGTTTCAGTCGCGCACTAAAACCCCCATGGGCACTTTCAAAACTTGGCATCTATCTGGTATAATATGGTCAACACATGTGCAAGAATTTTGGTATGTTCTTGGCATCATATATCATGTATATCTTCTTTATTTTTCAAAATAATTGGACCCTACATTTAGAAATGTAGTTCTAAATATAATGTCAGAATTTCCCATTTTTAAGTTAAATAAAAATCTACATTTTTCATTTTCATTTTTCACAGAAGTAAAATGCCCCCTTGACTAAGGGAAGTCCCTCATTTAAGTGATTCCTCATGTGGGGTTTTTTGTTTTGTCCATGTGAAAAATACATATCATTTGTTACAGCAAGAGTAATATCAATAAATTAGTGAATAAACTACTATTTATTATCTTTATGGTAGTACTGCATCATTGAAGTTTGTCAATCAGCCATGCTTTTATTCTTATTCTGTATAAGAACCTCCTTGCAGGTAAAAAAACCATTTGCCATGTTCACGATTTTAAAAAACAGAGGAAATCAACACAAGTTCAAAATCTAGGATGTTAGAATTATCTTGAGAGAAAACGGTTTTGATTGGCTGATTAATTTGATCATGAGAAATATAGAATTTGATTGGCTGAACACAAATGTCTTCCTTGGACACAGTTCAAAATCGGGAACCATCATATTTTTCGTGTAGATTTTCACAAAATCGTGTTTTAGAGGGTTTTTCACGATCACGATCGTGCAATCGTGACAAAGGGTCAAAATCGTGTAATACACGCCTAAATCGTGAAAGTTGGCAGGTATGACATTTCATACAGCTTTATAACTTGACGCAAATTGATAATAAAAAGCAAAGTTTGCTAACTGTAACTTACATACTAAGAAATTCTGTATGTACACGTATCCGTGGAGGACGTAATTTCGTTCATCAAAAATGTGTCGGACTTTGAAAACAACTTACTGGATTTGTAGAAATTGTCATTGTAAATAAAAATTTACAGTAAATAAATTGTATGTTATAAATGTATGTAATAAATGTCCTCAACTTTTATTATTTAGTACATATTACTAGTCCCATCGTACATTGCTTTTTTTCATGTAACAATAACGCAATGTAACCGTAGCCTCAATAATTATTGTTACATTCGTAATTAAACAGGTCGTTACCCAACCATGCATTCCGGCATTTAGTCTCCAATGTAACAATAATATTTTTATTATTGTTACATTTCCATGTAACTGTAGCCAGTGCCTAATTTATATCTTAGTATTAAAACATTGCCTTTATATTTGAAATAACAGCTGACAAAATTAATTATATTTTTGTATCTCCATTTTAGATTTGTTGGGTATCCTGGTCATTATAATTCATTTTTTGGTTTGAGAAGTGAAGAGGTATGTAAATAGTATTTATTATTTAGTCGTGAATTATTTTTTCAAATTTTCACAAAAGGCAAAAAGAAAACTACAGGGGAAAAAACTCAGAAAAAGTTACTTCTAGAAGACTGTAAACTGTTTTAAACCTCTTCTTGACAAGTTTATAATTGCTCAGCACTGGCCTCACGGTCATAAAACTTTCAAGCATGATTTTTGTTCTCAGACTTGAAAATCAACCAATCAAATTGCTGGATTTCATGTTTCGAGCATGATTTTTGTGCTCCGAGCACTGAGCAAAGTTTTATGTGTAACTACTCATAGTACTGTGGAATCATAATTATTTGTTTGATTCTATTTTTTCATGGTTTTCCTCTGTACAGGTGAACCATGAATTCAAATTTTCAACGAATTACACTTTCTCTATAGGCTTTGTAACCTGTATGCAGAGATTGGCAAAACCATGAAATCATATATATATACCCGAGTAAGTTTTCCTAAATCAACAAAAATTGATACCCATGAAAATAAATGAATCAACAGTTATATGAAAATATGGAAATGTGATATGACTGCTGATGAGACAGCTATGCTCCCAAGTCCAAATGACATTAATGTAAAAACTCATTAAAGATACACTCTAGGCTTGTAATTTGGTTTTTAGGAAAGTTGTTTGTCTACATAAGAATCCTCAAGTGGTGCTTGAATAAAAAAAAAGATGAAATGTCCAATTAAAATACAAAGTTGAAGAGCATTATAAACTTAAAATACAAAAAGTTCAGCTAAACACAGCCTTAAATCTAAATATTCCATTTTAGTGCAATAATGGTGGATGTCTAGTAGAATTAGCTCAACAGTTAGCTGTTATTATGAT
Source organism: Mytilus edulis (assembly GCF_963676685.1). Lineage (NCBI taxonomy): Eukaryota > Metazoa > Mollusca > Bivalvia > Mytilida > Mytilidae > Mytilus > Mytilus edulis. Next base: position 49,278,195 of record NC_092356.1, on the reverse strand, counting down.
TGGTAAACAGATTATAAATAACGCACAAGAAATAATAGTGCCGTAAGTATATTGGTAAACAGATTATAAATAACGCACAAGAAATAATAGTGCCGTAAGTATATTGGTAAACAGATTATAAATAACGCACAAGAAATAATAGTGCAAGAAATAATAGTGCCGTAAGTATATTGGTAAACAGATTATAAATAACGCACAAGAAATAATAGTGCCGTAAGTATATTGGTAAACAGATTATAAATAATGCACAAGAAATAATAGTGCCGTAAGTATATTGGTAAACAGATTATAAATAACGCACAAGAAATAATAGTGCCGTAAGTATATTGGTAAACAGATTATAAATAATGCACAAGAAATAAAAGTGCCGTAAGTATATTGGTAAACAGATTATAAATAACGCACAAGAAATAATAGTGCCATAGTGCCGTAAGTATATTGGTAAACAGATTATAAATAACGCACAAGAAATAATAGTGCCGTAAGTATATTGGTAAACAGATTATAAATAACGCACAAGAAATAATAGTGCCGTAAGTATATTGGTAAACAGATTATAAATAATGCACAAGAAATAATAGTGCCGTAATTAGAAATACCTTGAGAGATAGTAATATTACTTCTTAGCTATGATAGGGATTAATTATTATAATGAATAATATACTATAAAAATACTGGTGTATATAAAGTTGATTTAATTTCTGATAAGAAAAAGAAATGTGGAAACTGAATTGCTTTGACACAATTATAATCCCCTTAAGGATGTAAGGTGATCTTAGGTGAAATTAGATGAATCAAGAATTTAAAATTGATACTACATGTATAAGCTGGAAGAGTATTTACGTTAAGGATCAAAATAAGCTAAAAATATTGATAGGTCATGGAGCATTTTTTGAAATATTTGAGTTATAAAATATGGCGGGAAAAGACCGACTCAGACTTTTACCTTATATTTTAATTGGTTTTATGTGGGTCTTAAATCAAAAGAAAGAAAACCAAGAATCTGCTTTAATTTTGTCAAATGACCTTTTATGAGCACAGAAAGAGATAGAGGATTTTTCATTGCAAAATCTGATCCAAACCTGCCAATGTTTATTATTCTGTTATTCTTTTATGTACTGTAAATTCAGAAATTATTGCATGCATTTATTATTTAAATTTTATCATTTTAGACTAAAATTCAATTTTAATTTTTGTGATGTGGAGAAAATTCTTGTTTAATTCATATATAAAAAATTTCAAAATGTGAGTTGAAATTATTGCAATTATATAACCCTGTCGCATTTTTTGCAAGATTAAAAACATCACAATAATTACTGAATTTACAGTACACATATAGCAAGTTTTATTGAGCATGCTCATAAATTTTAATCCAATTTCAAATCAAGTTGAAGAAGTAATTTGCCAAGCTAAGGTAGTTATGAGGAAAATAATCTCTTAATTCCATAACTTGCATAACATGTAGTATGAAAAGATGTAGTATTTTTACAATAAAAATTACAAAATAGTCATACATTTTGAGTTTTTTTTACATGTGACTTCTGAAATATTTTTTACCTTTTCACACTAACTTTTGCCATTATTTTGATTTCAGAAAACTGAAAACTTTTATACACCATATGAAAATAAAGATGAATAAGAATGCCATAAAAACAAGGTGGGAAGAGGATTATAACTTAATAGAAAGTCAAGGCTTGTTTGATGAATACTTAGAAATGGGTAGGTAGTGATACTTACAGTGAAATGGGGGACACACAGACCCCTCCTCTTTTAGAAACTTGTTTCAAAACCTGTAGATCAAAATATAAAAGAGAATAGTAAAACAAGTAGGTTATTATATTACAAATTACAAATTAAAGTTGGTTCAAGCAAGTTCAACTACAATTATGAACAAAGGAAGATAACTATAATTTAAATGTGCTCCATTCTACTTTTAAGCTTAATGTATAATTAAGATATTAAATCCAGAGTTATTCCGAATGATGTATTGTCGATTTTTCAATGACTATTCATAAGTTAATGTTGTCAACAAAGGGCAGAAAAATATATCAACTGGGTTTCATATGGTTTTATACAATTTAATATTTGCCAATTTTTTATTGATTATACATTTAAAAGCATTAATCCGGTAATCCTTTTGTGATAAAGAATAGGTTCTGCTCATTGTTGAAGGCCATGGAGTCTTGTATAAAAGTAAAAGAAGACATTTTTGAATTAACAGGTGAACTTATCAGAGCATATAACTTACATTTTCTTTGTCTATTTCAGTTTTACAGTTTGGATTCATCACTATATTTGTAGCAGCTTTTCCACTTGCTCCTTTATTTGCTTTGTTAAACAACTGGGTAGAAATTCGCCTGGATGCACAGAAATATGTATGCGAGACCAGGAGACCAGTGGCTGACAGGGCACAAGATATAGGAGTCTGGTTTTCTATACTGGATGGCATGGCTCAGTTAGCAGTAATAAGCAATGTAGGTTAAAAAAAATTGCCAAGTATTTAAAGTAAAATGTAATGGTATGAAAAAGTTACATCTCAATAAATTATAATATTTAAATGTCTTCTAATATTTCTCTTTTATAAGAAGTAGAAGAGGTATTTAGTTGTTGATCTGTTAGTATGACTAACTGTCAGTCCATTGCACATCTTCTAAAAACTTTATTTTGGACTTCAACCTTTTTTTTGTGATATGATCACACATAATGCAAGACAGACTTTTAGAGAGGAGGCTCCATGTCTAGTAAGAAATCGATGCATGAAAAGATTTTAAGGATATAAACCAGGGCCCAGTTGTTCAAAAGTGTCGTTAAATAATTTTCCTTCCAAGAAACGTTATTAGCCATCTACATTTTAAGAGATTTTATGACCAGTTTTTATACGACCGCAAAATTTGAAAAATTTTTCGTCGTATATTGCTATCACGTTGGCGTCGTCGTCGTCGTCGGCGGCGTCGTCGTCGTCGTCCGAATACTTTTAGTTTTCGCACTCTAACTTTAGTAAAAGTGAATGGAAATCTATGAAATTTTAACACAAGGTTTATGACCACAAAAGGAAGGTTGGTATTGATTTTGGGAGTTTTGGTCCTAACATTTTAGGAATAAGGGGCCAAAAAGGGCCCAAATAAGCATTTTCTTGGTTTTCGCACTATAACTTTAGTTTAAGTTAATAGAAATCTATGAAATTTTGACACAAGGTTTATGACCACAAAAGAACGGTTGGGATTGATTTTGGGAGTTTTGGTTTCAACAGTTTAGGAATTAGGGGCCAAAAAAGGGCCCAAATAAGCATTATTCTTGGTTTTCGCACAATAACTTTAGTTTAAGTAAATAGAAATCAATGAAATTTAAACACAATGTTAATGACTACAAAAGGAAGGTTGGTATTGATTTTGGGAGTTTAGGTCCCAACAGTTTAGGAATTAGGGGCCAAAAAGGGACCCAAATAAGCATTTTTCTTGGTTTTCGCACCATAACGTTAGTATAAGTAAATAGAAATCTATGATATTTAAACACAAGGTTTATGACCATAAAAGGAAGGTTGATATTGATTTTGGGAGTTTTGGTCCCAACAGAATAAGGGGCCCAAAGGGTCCAAAATTAAACTTTGTTTGATTTCATCAAAATTGAATAATTGGGGTTCTTTGATATGCCGAATCTAACTGTGTATGTAGATTCTTAACTTTTGGTCCCGTTTTCCAATTGGTCTACATTAAGGTCCAAAGGGTCCAAAATTAAACTTAGTTTGATTTTGACAAAAAATGAATCAGTTAGGTTCTTTGATATGCTGAATCTAAAAATGTACTTAGATTCTTGATTATTGGCCCAGTTTTCAAGTTGGTCCAAATCGGGGTCCAAAATTAAACTTTGTTTGATTTCATCAAAAATTGAATAAATGGGGTTCTTTGATATACCAAATCTAACTGTGTATGTAGATTCTTCATTTTTGGTCCTGTTTTCAAATTGGTCTACACTAAAGTCCAAAGGGTCCAAAATTAAACTTAGTCTGATTTAAGGTTCTTTGATATGCTGAATCCAAAAATGTACTTAGATTTTTTATTATGGGCCCAGTTTTCAAGTTGGTCCAAATCAGGATCTAAAATTATTATATTAAGTATTGTGCAATAGCAAGTCTTTTCAATTGCACAGTATTGCGCAATGGCAAGAAATATCTAATTGCACAATATTGTGAAATAGCAAATTTTTTTTTAATTAGAGTTATCTTTCTTTGTCCAGAATAGTAAGCAAGAAATATCTAATTGCAAAATATTGTGCAATAGCAAGATTTTTTTTTTAATTGGAGTTATCTTTCTTTGTCCAGAATCAACTTAAATCTTTGTTATATACAATATACAATGTATATTCACTTTTTACTACCAACTGATAAATTAAAATAATCTTTACCATTCAGTGATAACAAGCAGTTTTTTTACATCTTAATATTTTATGATGTATTTAAATGAGTAGTTATTGTTGCAAACTCCATTAGAAATTTTAATTGAGATTAGTTTTGGAATAAGGGAAAGGGGGATGTGATTAAAAAAATTGGGTTCAATTTTTCTCATTTGAAATTTCATAAATAAAAAAGAAAATTTCTTCAAACATTTTTTTGAGAGGATTAATATTCAACAGCATAGTGAATTGCTCTAAGAGAAAACAAAAATTTTAAGTTCATTAGACCACATTCATTCTGTGTCAGAAACCTATGCTGTGTCAACTATTTAATTGATTATTGGCCCAGTTTTCAAGTTGGTCCAAATCGGGGTCCAAATTAAACTTTGTTTGATTTCATCAAAAATTGAATAATTGGGGTTCTTTGATATGCCAAATCTAACTGTGTATGTAGATTCTTAATTTTTGGTCCCGTTTTCAAATTGGTCTACATTAAAGTCCAAAGGGTCCAAAATTAAACTAAGTTTGATTTTAACAAAAATTGAATTCTTGGGCTTTTTTGATATGCTGAATCTAAACATGTACTTTTTTTTATTATGGGCCCAGTTTTCAAGTTGGTTCAAATCAGGATCCAAAATTTTTATATTAAGTATTGTGCAATAGCAAGAAATTTTCAATTGCACAGTATTCAGCAATAGCAAGAAATCTCCAATTGCACAGTATTGTGCAATATCAAGAAATTTTCAATTGCACAGTATTGCGCAATAGCAAGAAATCTTCAATTGCACAGTATTGTGCAATAGCAAATATTTTCAATTGCACAGTATTGCGCAATAGCAAGAAATATCTAATTGCACAATATTGTGCAATAGCAAGAAATTTTCAATTGGAGTTATCTTTCTTTGTCCAGAATAGTAGTTGAATCAACTTAAATCATTGTTTTATACAATATACAATGTATATTAACTTTTACTACCAACTGATAAATTAAAACAATCTTTACCATTCAGTGATAACAAGCACTTTATTTTACATTTTAATATTTTATGATATATTTAAATGAGTAGTTATTGTTGCAAACTCCATTAGAAATTTGAATTGAGATCAGTTTTGGAGAAAGGGAAAGGGGGATGTGAAAAAAAATGGGGGGGTGGGGGTTAAATTTTTCTCATTTATTTCAGATTTCATAAATAAAAGAAAATTTCTTCAAACATTTTTTGAGAAGATTAATATTCAACAGCATAGTGAATTGCTCATAGGCAAAAAAAATATTTTAAGTTCATTAGACCACATTCATTCTGTGTCAGAAACCTATGCTGTGTCAACTATTTAATCACAATCCAAATTTAGAGCTGAATCCAGCTTGAATGTTGTGTCCATACTTGCCCCAACCGTTCAGGGTTCAACCCTTGCGGTCGTATAAAGCTGCGCCCTGCGGGGCATCTGGTTTTTCTTGCTTGTAGTTCAACAGGTTTTATTATGCCTCAGCTACAATATTAGAGAGGCATTATGTTTTCTGGTCTGTGCCTCCGTTCGTTCCTTTGTCCATCTGTCCGTTCATCCATCTGTCCGTTCGTCCATCTGTCCATTCGTTTGTCTGTCCCGCTTCAGGTTAAAGTTTTTGGTCAAGATAGTTTTTGATGAAGATGAAGTCTGAACAACTTGAAACTTAGTACATCCCTATGATAAGATCTTTCTAATTTTAATGCCAAATAAGAGTTTTTATACCAATTTCACAGTCCATTGAACATAGAAAATGATAGTGCGAGTGGGGCATCCGTGTACCTATGGACACATTCTTGTTGTAAAGACTGCTGTGATTTTATTTACTTACATAATTACTTTCTCATTACAGGCATTCCTTATAGCCTTTACATCAGAGTTTTTACCCAGACTGTTGTATCAGTTTCAGTATGACTCTAATTTAGATGGTTTTACAGATTTCTCTTTAGCTGTTTCTCCAAATGGTACAATGAATCAGACTTGCAGGTAGGCTGCTTGAAAAAATTGATAAAAAATGTGGTAAACATTGATTTATAAATCAATATCAAATAAGGGCTGTTCCATTAAAACATACATGGTACCCAGGGACGGCATTTTAAAAACACAGTGACCACCCATAGAAGCAATTTTAGAGTCCTGCATACATTTTAGGCCAGGTCAACACAATATTTCATAACCCACCCTTAGTGGCAAATTTAAGTTGCCTTCCCTGGGTCCCATGTATGTTTTTTATTGAACAACCTTAAGACAAATATTAAGAGTTCAAATTTAAATTATTTACATTTTTTTTAGCCAAAATTTGGGATTTACATTACAAGCTTTCAATTGTTAATTCTAGAAAAGGTTGACCTCGGATTTGACTTTTAAGTGTGACTTATGAAAGAAGGAAGTTGCTGAACTTTTTCCAATGTATGTCAATTATTTTGTTTGATTATTAATTTTAGGTATAGAGATTTCCGAGACAAAGAAGGCCATTATACTTTATTTTACTGGCATTTACTAGCTATACGACTAGGATTTGTTATTGTATTTGAGGTAAGATGATGTTTTGGTTAAGGGTCATCCATATTGTCAACCATTTTCCAAAGTGTACAAAACGTACACTTGGTGGGAGGGGGTTAAAAAATCAACATTTTTACAGTACACTTTTTAAAAAATAATAAAAATAAAACAGTCAGATATGTTTCAGTTTATTTTCAATGCAATTTTTTATATTAAAATAATTCATAATAGAGAGGATCTTCTTTTTATTAAGAATGATTGATTCTTGTCTTGAAATCTGAAAATGGTCGATGTACACTTTTTGAAGGAGGGTGGGGGGTTGGAAAAAAGTGTATGTTTTGTACACTTTGGAAAATAGTTGACAATTATGGATGACCCCTTAAATAGATAGTTTCAAAAGAATTTTAATACTGCTATCAAAAGTTCAAATTTATTTTGAAATATTGATTGTGGAGATATTTTTACAGACAATTGTTGATTTTATTTTTTGGGGCAAATGAAATATAACCTTGTGGCTCAAATGCAGCTGGTTATTTAAAAGTGTGCTCAACATTTTTAAGGGTATTTCAAATAGACAGAAAAAATGTTACAATCATTCCTTATAATCTAATTACAGTTTGTAAGGAGAACAAAACTTTGATAAAACATCGGTTACGTTACAGTCACATGACAAAATTACATATATGAGCTGATAGACCATACACTTTCAGCCAATCAAAAGACCTGAATCATCCAAAACTAAATTATTTTATTGTACATGTATTTTATATTCACATAATTGTTTGCATTTTACTACCATTTTATCAGTTTGATATGATAAACAAAACGACGTCAGCCAGTCAGAAGACATGTTACATCCAAAATTAAATTATTGTCTGTTGTATTGCAGCATGTAGTATTTGGTTTTTGTCGACTGATAGACTTTATGGTACCAGATGTTCCAGAGGCTTTAGAGATTAAAATAAAACGTGAGAGATATCTGGCTAAGCAAGCTCTTGCTGATACAGACACAATCATGATGGTTAGTATAAATGTCCACCTAGTGGTAGTTAAAACTATGCAGAGTATGACCCAAAATATGAATATTTAAAAAGTGGTAAAATTTGTTATTGTTTTATAAGCATTCTTTGCAATAACTCTGTTTGTTAAAAAACAGATTAAAAACAATTGACTAAAAAAAAAACATATACTTAAAAGTGTCACTGCTTTTCAATTCCTTCTTACAAAAAATTGACAAATGATTTCAACTTCAAAAGTACTTTATATTTATGAATTAAACGAACATCAAATATGTCTTAAGAAGATTTGATCTTAATAAGAGGACATTATTTGTATGAAAACCTAATATCTTGTGAAGGGTCTATAGATGATTTTTAATGTTTAATTGGAAGAATCTGCATACATGTATGTAGACATGTAATAATGGATTATTCCCCCTTAAATAAAACTTGACCGTTATGAAAACCTAATATCTTCTGTTGGGGCTATAGATGATTTTAAATGTGTAATTGAAAGAATCTGCATATTTGTATGTAGACATGTAATAATGGATTATTCCCCCTTTCATAAAAACTTGACCGTTACGAAAACCTAATATCTTGTGAAGGGTCTATAGAGGATTTTTAATGTTTAATTGGAAGAATCTGCATATATGTATGTAGACATGTAATAATGGATTATTCCCCCTTTTAAAAAACTTGACCTTTTGAACTTATTTCCCCCTTTTGAATCAGAACGATTCCTCGGACGCTGGTGAGGATCTAGAGGATGATGATGATGATAATGTAATTGATGTAGAAGTAAGTCTAAATGTTGTCATTTCAGTGACCAACTGTGTATAGATGATATGATTATTATCCTCTTGTTGTTCAGTATATAAGGATTGAATAGGCCCCTTCACAGTTAGTTCAGTCATATTGGATAGGGGCAGATTTTCATAATGGAGGTAAAAATGGTGTGTGAAAAATACCAGTTGCTTAGAAACAAGCATAGGATTTCCCATACTTTCATACTGTTTCCACATCTTTCAAAAAAATCTTCCCCTTATTCAATATGGCCTTACTAACCATGAAGGGGCCTTTTGTAGTGTGTCTGCTTGAATAGGTACTTTGGAACTTTTTGGATTGCTGTATTCATCCCATACAGTTATTCTCATACCTCAATGCAATACAGAATTGAAGAATTAAAAGGGGGGAGAGAAATTGGTCTATAATAGTTCTAGTAATATTAATTAGAGAGAATAATGCTAAGTTATGAGAAGTAATATGTGGATGAGTACTACAAGGATTCCATAGAACCTCATTCCTGTTTATGGCCTATAGATGTTGAATTTGAAATGTCTGTTTGCCTTTATAGTATTTCTTTTCAGCATGTGCTCCTGTCAAAATGTATATCTGTAAATATATATTTTGTGTTTCTGAATGAAAAAATACCATATTCTTTTAGCTATTTATTTGTAGGATATGTAAACCAACTGAAAACAATTTCATTCCAAATTCTGCAGAGATAATATTTTTTCATCAGTTAGCTACATTTAAAAAAACATTATTTTTGCATTTTAACAAAAGGAATTAGAAGACCATATAACAGAAGTGTAGTAAGTTAAATAGCACACAGAGCCTCTTGTTTTACACATAATTTTAAAAATTTCACAATTGCATCACTGATGACTTTATCTTTACATATTTTTTTAAGACACTTTTGTAATAATGATACCAAATCTTCAATGAAAATTACTGTTATATAAGTACTGACAGTTATTGTAGATAATAGCTGTCACACATTCTTTATCTTTATTGTGTGTGAAAAAAAACCAATAGTTATATTTAATACCAAATAAAATTAAAGGCATTAAAACAAATTCTATGTGTATGACAAATTATAATCCTATTGTCCAATGTATTATCATATTTGCTTTAAAGTATCCTAAAGTGGAGTAATACTTCTATAATTTTGGGGTTCTTGTATGCATCTCAGCATATGGAAGGTATAAATTATTATTCATGTACCAAATATAGTCATTTACACAATATATTGAGAATATTGTTTTCATTTGGTTAGATAAGATCACTAGATTTTTTTTGCTGCATATTTATTTTGTCAGCTGTTTTAAGTAAATTTGTATTTATTTCTATAATGTATTCACCACTGAATGATAGATTGTATATGCTGTCCACTAAGTGCTCAAAAACAAAGGGAAATATTATTTCAGAAATACATTTTTTTTTTTCAAATACTATCAGCGAAATTATTTTTTTTAATTTTCCAACTCAATGAATGTTGCGTTTGTATGAAGATATTGTCTATATTAGCCTTTGTAAGTCTTGTATGATTTTTGATTTTAGTTTCTTGTGTATAATTTGGAGTTTAGTATGACGTCCATTATCACTGTACTAGTATACATATTTTTTAAGGGGCCAGCTGAAGGACGCCTACGAGTGCGGGAGTTTCTCGCTACATTGAAGACCCATTGGTGGCCTTCGGCTGTTGTCTGCTCTATGGTCGGGTTGTTGTCGCTTTGACACATTCACCATTTCCTTTCTCAATTTTATAATATATATATAGCTGTTGTAAATAAATATTCTGTATAATCCAATTGCAGTTTATCTATAGCTCTAAATTTGTACTTAAAAATATTCTTCTACGTATCCACTATTTCATGTTTGTGATGTTGTGCTTTTGATAATTTTTTTAATTAAATGTTTGAAATATATTTTTTGTCAAGCCTGCAACTTTTGTTGCAGAAAGCTCGACATAGGGATAGTGATCCGGCGGCAGCGGTGTTAGCTCACTTCTTAAAAGCTTTATATTTTAGAAGGTGGAAGACCTGGATGCTTCATACTTTGTATATAGATGCCTCATGTTACAAAGTTTCCGTCAGTCACATGTCCAATGTCCTTGACCTCATTTTCATGGTTCAGTGACCACTTGAAAAAAAAGTTCAGATTTTTTGTAATGTTGAATTCTCTCTTATTATAAGTAATAGGATAACTATATTTGGTATGTGCGTACCTTGCAAGGTCCTCATGCCCGTCAGACAGTTTTCACTTGACCTCGACCTCATTTCATGGCTCAGTGAACAAGATTAAGTTTTGGTGGTCAAGTCCATATCTCAGATACTATAAGCAATAGGGCTAGTATATTCGGTGTATGGAAGGACTGTAAGGTGTACATGTCCAACTGGCAGGTGTCATCTGACCTTGACCTCATTTTCATGGTTCAGTGGTTATAGTTAAGTTTTTGTGTTTTTGGTCTGTTTTTCTCATACTTTATGCAATAGGTCTACTATATTTGTTGTATGGAATGATTTTAAGGTGAACATGTCTAACGGACAGATGCCATCTGACCTTGACCTCATTTTCATGGTTCAGTGGTCAAAGTTAAGTTTTTCAGTTTTGGTCTTTTTATCTGATACTATATGCCATAGGTCAACTATATTTAGTGTATGGAAATATTTTATGATTAATATATTAGTCGCGCAGGTTTTATTTGACCTTGACCTCATTTTCACGGTTCATTGCTCAGTGTTAAGTTTTTGTGTTTTGGTCTATTTTTCTTAAACTATAATTATTAGGTCAACTATATTTGTTTTATGGAAGCATTGTTAGCTGTACATGTCAGCCTGGCATGGTTCATCTGACCTTGACCTCATTTTCATGGTTCATTGGTCTTTGTTTAGTTATCTTGGTTAATGTAACGTTTATGGGACAGTTGTAATAAAGCTTTATACTTAGGACTATCAACATAATATCAATGATTAGTAAAGAAGGCGAGACATTTCAGTGTGTGCACTCTTGTTTATTTATTATGTCACAATTGCAATATTTTTGAATTAGAAATAATCATTTGAAATTCCTACAAAGAAAATGTATAATTGTAATAGTTTTCACTATTGGCACCCTGTTATAATAAAAAAATATAGAAATCTACAGCTTTAGAGAAATATGGATATTTACCTTGAACCAACTTGAAATAAAAAAAATGTATGTTTGGTAATGAGCTTGAAAGTATAATATACCAATATCTATAAGCTTTGCATGATTTGACATTTTAGGAATGACTGTAATATTTTTCTGTCTATGAAGAAATAACATCAAAAATGTGGTGCACACTGAGTAACTTGTGTAGCGGGTTATTTTAAGTTGTGCACCACATTTTTACGTTGTTTCGAATAGACAAGACAAAATATTACAATCATTTCTTATAACTTAATTCAAAATTCCATTTTAAACCGGAGTAAACCATGAAAAAACACTGATGACGTCAGGGTCACATGACAAAATTATGTATATGAGCTGACAAACAACAATGTCAGCCAATCAGAAGACGTGTTATATCCAAAATTAAATTTTTACAATTTAGAAGAAAAAGAATTGAGAAACATCCTTTCCATAGAATTGCTGTGTATGAGACATGCTCATGGGTGGCAACTCTCAAAGACAAAGCAAGCTAACACTTGGAGGCATGAATACGGGAAAAAAACAACTTTAAGGACAATATGTGTTTAATCAAATCTTTACTTTATAATTACTAAAGCAGAGTTTTTAAAAATTTTAGATTTTAAGAACTTTATTCTGTCTGTAAAAACTTAGTTATAGATTTATAATATTTAATGTCAATGAGTATATAACAAAGAGCTGTTACAAAGATTTCATACAATAACAGATAGCTGTTACAGCCGATTGCAATGAGTTTGTAGGTAAAGGTAATATCTTTGGTGAGCTTGCTTGCTAGCTGGACCATGAAGTCATTATTAGGTTAGGTAAACTATCTTTAAGAGTAGACTAGTCCAATAGATAACCATCAATCTATCTGTCTAGGATTAGGCTACTCCGAAAGGAGGGTAGTATACCTTACCTAATAATGACTTCAGCAAGCTCACCAAAGGTAATTCCTTTACCTACACACTCAATGCAATTGGCTGTAAAATGAAGTGCAAAAATGAACCATTACCTCACACATATGACAATTATAAATCTCTCAAAAGATTTTACCATAAGTAGATTTATTTTTAGCTCACTGCTTCAATTGGGAATTGACTACCCTAAGGTAAGCCACACATTGCAAAAAATATTAATGCAAGGTCTGCTGCAACTAGTACTCAGTTGGTTCCAAACAGATTAAAAACATTGCCAGACGAGGCAATTTTACAAGAAAAAAATCATAAAGCCTACAAGAACCTGTTCTTTATATAATGATTGTTTTAGCATTACAAATGTGGCAATAATTTCACAGTTTATATATTTAATATTACAGATGGCTCGTGGCTTAGATGAAGAAGACGAAGATCTGGAGAAGATATCAGTAAAAATTGATAGTGCTATAAAGAAAAGTGAAAAATCGTAGCAGGAATGGGAAGTAACTCTGAGTCACTTTAGACTCAATTTATCCAATGGACAAAGCTCTGTGTTTAACGTAATGTGTAACATACAAGATAAATAGAACCAAACAATATTTACTGGATCAAACAGTCTGTGTTTAACGTTATGTGTAACATACAAGATAAATAGAACCAAACAATATTTACTGGATCAAACAGTATTGACTTAACCAAATAGTGAAGTGTTCAAATTTTTACAGATCTATATCTGATTTGAAGCTTATCACTAAACGAAAACAAAGTTACTGGAATTATACCAGTGTTTATATACTAACAGTAGGAAAAAATAAAGCTGTTTTCCTTTTAGAGCAAAAAATGTTTATCATGTCTTTTTGAAATGACTATTTTTTATGCCCCATTTATGGGGATTATGTTTTCTGGTCTGTGCGTTTGTTCGTTTGTCCGTTCGTCTGTGCGTCCATTCGTCCTGCTTCAGGTTAAAGTTTTTGATCGAGGTTAAAAATTTTGGTCCAGGTAGTTTTTGATGAAGTTGAAGTCCAATCAACTTGAAACTTAGTACAAATGTTCCTTATGATATGATTTTTTCTAATTTTAATGTCAAATTTGAGATTTTCCCCCATTTTCACGGTCCATTGAACATAGAAAATGATAGTGCATATGGTACATCTGTGTACTAGGGACACATTCTTGTTTACAGCTGCTCTGCATTGGAACCTGTCTTGATTAGATAAGTGTATGGTTAAGATTATTTGATGTTCGTCCCAATTTAAGACTGTTTAGACAAAATTACACAGATATCAATGTCTGATTGGTCAATGTTCAGAATAGTAAAGATCAGAGGGTAAGGTTCATTCGTCATACATTGTTTGTCAGTTAGAGGATAAGCTGACAGTGTCAACATTTAATATCATCATATCATATGTATAAGCACTAATTGTCATATATTTGGGATTTTTCTCATTGTGAGAATGGATTGGACATCGTTAAAAGATGTGTTGATTGTTATTATTGAAGGTTGTTACATTTATTATTAACTTTTCAAATTTTATGTCAGATTAAGAATAGGGGTAATCACTAATCAGTGATGTATAATTAATATTTTGTGTATTAAAATTGGTTAATTTAAATTATTTGTTTCAATGGAGAAGCTTTAGTTCTGTTTAACCTAGAGGCATTATAAAAAAATCTCTTTTACACTTCATTCTGATGCAATGCCATTGACAACAATTTTTATACGACCGCAAAAAAAAAATTCGTCGTATAATGGTATCATGTCGTCTGCGTTGTCCTAAGATTTCAATTTTTTTTCCCAAATTTCTCAAATTCCAAATTTTTGAAAAGTTTGGAGAAGAAATCTTCAATTGCATAATATTGCATAATAGATTTGTTTTGTGTCAGAAACTCATATCATGTCAAAAATTTGATCACAATCCAAATTCAGAGCTGTATCAAGATTGAATGTTGTGTCCATATTTGCCCCAACTGTTCAGGGTTTGACATCTGCAGTCGTATAAAGCTGTGCCCTGCAGAGCACCTGCTTTATGTATAATGTCAAAGAAGTAAAATTATCAGTTCCAATTTGACTAGGAAATGTTTTTCATTTCCATAAAAGTGAGATGAGCAAAATAATGTTCAGATTTAAAAAGAGAAAGAGAAGGAGTATGTTAAAATTAAATGTGAATCATATATACATCTTTGTAATTTGTTCTATAAAGATATATTGAGAGGAGATTTACATTTTGTAAGCTTCACACCCTAAACTGGTTCTACAAATGACAAAAAACGATTGGTTTGTTCATGGAAGTAATATTGGAAGGAATAACATCGTCGTCACTTCAAAGGTTTCATCTGCGTTACCGCCCATCTTTCAATAACTCGTTAATTGGTTCAATATCTGGCATGGAAGTTTATTCTCCGCATGTGATCGATCAAATCACTGACACTTATCGGTCATTTTCGTGTTCACGGAGAACTACGAACAGACAAGTTTTTGTCGAATATACATGCGAAGTAACCCGAATAGTCCATTCGTTACATTCCGTTGATGTACGCTGCCGAAAAGAGTCATTCGTTCAATTTTTATTTTAGTCCAATTTTTCCCTATTTTTGGTTAGTTTGAACTTAATAGTTAAAACCGACAGCTATCACATACGAAATTGGAGAACAAAGTTGTGTCATTTCAATTTTAAAATTTACAGACAATTAAAAAACCATTTCCGTATAAAGTTAAGAAGATGACTGTACAAAAAATACGTTTGGACACCCTTTATTAAATACGAAAAATCTAAATCTCTCCTGTATTTATAGTCAATTAAATTATTAACAATTCTAAACGGTTCTATCCTTCAATTTAAGTTCTTGATACATAAACTAATTTGTATAAAAATGAATTTACCGTAAGACAGATAGATGCAAGCCCATTTCGTCGGTTTGTTATATTTTTTGCTGTATAGCTTATTATATTAATACAAGCATTCCACAATAAACACTTTTTAAATATATATTTACGAAAATATTATCCCCGTTTTAGTTGTCCAGTTTCAATAATGCAATCAATGACATTTATGACATATACATAAATTTAGAATACTTGAAAGTAAATATTATTTCATTCAATCTCGATAAACTTTGCACATTTCAACAGTAAAAAAATCTATGCCTACATTTGCCTACATTATTTTGTTAAACATCATGTGAAACCTGATCGATTCATCGGTATTTAACTGTTTAACTCGGGATCCGCTTTTAACCGGAAAATACTTTAAGAACAGTTTAAAACAAACAGTAAAAAGCAAAAATATGCTAAATTAAATACAATTTTCCATGTTAAACTGCTGTAGTTTGAACAATTCTCGTCCGTTTTTCAAGTTTTTTTCACCATTCGATTTCTTTCTAAAGGTAGATATTCTATGTGATACAGCGCTACCTTGTTATTAACAAACTAGGGATTTCCCACAGGTGCGCTATAATTACCGGACTCGATAAAACCACGTGACTGATAAGAAATTCCAGATGCCTTTTACAACCGCGGTAACGCAGATAGTAACCAAAGGCGTCTTACCGCTGAGACTATAATTGGATGAAATCGTATGACTTTAGTACAGAGCTCAGCATGCTATAAATACATGCTAATTAGTCGTTGTTATTCCTTCTAAATATTACTTCCATGGTTTGTTGTAATGAACTCACACATTTTATGTCCATAAAATCATTTCATATTTATAGTCCAAAATATAGTGAGTGTGGAAATTAAAAGGTTGCAAAATTGTTATATCTAGTCCAATTCTAACAAGGTATCATCTACATGTATTAAATAAGAATATTGAACTAGTTGACCATGATGTAGAATCCAAAATGCATTGTTTGGACAATTTTATTTAATTATATAATATGAGCGCACACATTAAGACCAACTCTTGGTCAAGCGATATGCTAAGTTTCATACTTATTTGATGCTTTATTAATATTTTTCATGTCACTTAAAGATATTTATTTTAATGGGCAAAAATTTGTTACATTTACTTCTCCAATCTCCTCATTATATAATCTTGTCCTGAATATATGCATGAAATATTTGCAACTGACCATTAAGCCAACTACAATCGCTCCATTTGGGAATGAATTAGTACCACTTGCATAAAAGTATATAATGCAAGTCTCCTGAATTAAGTTTTCTTCAAATGAATTTAGTCATATAACCTGTAAAATATATATTTTTTTGTATGATGAATAAAGGCTTTAATATATATCGATTGTGTATAATTGTAATTATTTTTTGGCCATATTTGACAAAGTCTAAATCAACTCCTGTAGGTTTCAACCCAGATCACTGAAAATTCCCAGGAAGATTCCACAAATTTTGAAGTTGTGCACCTGCTATAATGGAATTGTTTGAGGAATTTTATCTCATTTCTCCAGACTGGGGAACGTTTTCAACAAATTTCTGAAAGAAGGCAGAATTTTGCAAGGTCTCCTACAATTTTCAACCAAGATCCCTAACACATCACAGAATGATTTTGCACATGTTGAATTAGTGCAAGTGCTATTATTGAATAATTGTTTGAAGAATTTTTTTACATAATTCCAGAATGGGGACTTAAGTTTTTCCATCAAACTCACAAAAAGGTATCTTATATTGTAATCATCAACTTTTACAGTTCTACAACGGCAGAAAACACTACATTGATACTCACAAATATTTCAACCTATGTATTTGAGACTTTAACCCATTTTTACATTATATTCTATTTTTCATGATAAAGTTTTAAAAAAATATAGCATAATACAACTTTTAGTGAAACTCATATTTTGTTTATATTTCTTGTTACATGATAATTTATTTGTGCTAATTTTAATTAACAACTGTTAAAACTCTAAATAATATCCCGTAGAAACTCGTTCAAAATGTTTAAAATACAATAAAAAGAGCGTACTTAAAACTTATCGTAGAGCATTTTACCTTTGCCTTGTACATTGATGGACACCTCCAGGGAGACTCAGGGGCGGATCCAGCCATTTTAAAAAGGGGGGTTCCCAACCCAAAGTAAAGGGGGGTTCAAACTATATGCTCCCATTCAAATGCATTGATCGTCCCAAAAAAGGGGGGTTCCAACCCCTGGAACCCCCCTGGATCCGCCAATGAGACTAGTTTTCCTCAGTTTTGTCAATATTTAGAAATCAGTAGATATCATCTTTCCTTTCCAGTATAAAAATAATTCATCAAACCATATATCAAATTCATGTGTACTAATGTCATAACCAATGCAACCTGGTGTATGAATCTCAGACTGTTTTTTATTGTTTCTTCTTATAATAAAGTATTTTATTTTTTTTACAATTCTATTTCAACCCTTTTCAACATTGTTATTTTATTTTTAAGATATCTTTTTAATCCTTTTTTTTTTGGTTACAAACGTGGACATGCAACTGATCTAAAAATTGAAATAAACCATATTTCATTTGGATATAGAATGAGAACTGTTTTGTCTGGTTTTTCTTTGAATTGTATTGTAGTACCATAAGTATGTTTATTTGTTCTCTAAGACTTGGTATGTTTATATGTGTTTTATATAATGTCTTTTTCTCTTATGTTGTATTTTATATAAAGTCTTTTATGATCTTGTTTTATTTGCGTATCTAATGTAACGTTCTTGTCACATTCCTGTCTATTACAATCATGTGTCTGTTATTATTAACTTACAAATGTTATAAAGAAATAAAGAATTTCTTTACTCATATATAATAACTTGTCTATTTTTGGCCCTGTGAAATGAGCTAGATAAATAAGCAAGCCAAATCAGAAAGGGTTTGTAATGAGGATGCATCAGTCCAGTTCTGCTTTGCCTATGGTGAAGCTATTAAAAACTGAGATCGATATGATGAAATAATTACATTAGATGTATGTTTCATTACAATAAGTAATGCTGATTGGCTACACTGCAATCTCACATTATTCCTTAAGCAACTTCATAACAGCATAAAATGTATCATTCATGATGACACAAGGTCCCACAATAAAGTGGACAGGTAAATCAAATAAAAACTTGATAAAAATCGTGTTTTTATGATCCTAGCTAAAAAAAGTAATTATAAGCATTGAATGCTTCTTTTTGTAACTTCAAGGGGTTGCATGTACTGGAGTACATTTTGTATGAAGCGCAGAAGTGCTTCATTCTAAAACATGATCAATGCTTTTACACCCCAATGAAGTTACAAAAAGAAGCATTCAATTCGTAATTAAATTTTGCTATTTGAATGAAACTATAATATAACACATGGTTAGCTGCTAGATTAATACTAGAAACAGACCCATTCGCTCCTTCTGCACCTTTATTCAAACACTTAAACTGGATGACAGTTGAACAGAGAATAAAATATCATAAGTTAGTGATGCCCCATCATATCTTACTAACAAGTTTCGTTATGTTTCAGACAAAAATCCATACCCCTTGAGAAATGCTGTTCAAGGAAACCTCATACTCCCTAAACCAAAAACACAATTGTTCAAAAAATCTTTTATGTATTCTGGACCATTCTTGTGGAATAATTTGGCAATACCGGTAAGAAATATTACAAATGTTAATTCTTTCAAATACAAAATAACAGATCATTTATTGAAATCAACCTAGCTGTATCAATAATATTAAAAACTGATCATGTCATCATGTTTATTTTTTTTACATCACATTTTATCAAGTTGTACTAAACATTATTATCATACTTGACTTTTTATACTAATGTATGCAATGTTTATGTTTGCATTTTGTTTGATTTCTCATGATGAGGGCCTCAGGGAAGATTAGTTATATAGCTAACTGTGTAACCCTCTTAAAATAAAGTATTGTTGTTGTTGTTGTTGGTTTTGAAAATCAATATCAACCCCCTCAATGGAAAGTAATTTCTGTTTTGCTATCAACGACTTTCTTAAAAGGCGAGACAACAAATGGTAAATTTAATTTTTCAAGGGCAGCATTAGGGAGCTACCATTTGATTTTTATGGGGGGGCTAGGATGAAATTTGAAAAAAATAGGCAGGACAGGAGTTTTGAGTATAAAAAAAGGCAGGATGAGACACTTGCAAAAAAAAAAGTCAGGACGACAATTTAGGTAAAAAAAGTGAGGATAAACTATAAAAAAAAAGGCAGGACCGAACAGAGTGAAAAATAAAAAGGCAGGACAGAGATTACAGCTAAAAAAAAATGCAGGACACAATTTTTCATCCTAGCCCCCCCATAAAAATCAAATGGTAGCTCCCTTATATATTACATAGTGACAATTTTGACCATGTTGACTTATTTGAAGGTTTTGACTTGCTGACCTGTTTTTTTTCTCATTTACCATTCCTGAGTTGTGGGTTTCTGGATGATAAATAAAGAAATAGATTAAATTTAAATATAGTGTTTTGTACTATTTGACAGTGTAAACTATATCAATTATACTCATGAGTGTATAGTGATCCTAATGTCTGTCCATCACACAGTAGTTTCTAGTTAATCATTTTTAACCAGATTTTTGTGACAAAAATGTCGGTTATTGATTTGGGGATGTACAGAGGGCGGGCGGCAACCAAATGTTGTCCGTGCATTTACTCATGAACCGTTCATCCAAAGCTTTTAAAATTTTAATATGTTGTTACTGACAACAATATGAAGGTCAAGTTCAAGAATGACGATTTTAACTTTTACCATTCAGGAGTTATGGTTCTTGAAAGATTGAAAAATAGCGTTTCCAGTCGTGTCCATGCATTTACGCATGAACTGTTCAACCAAAGCTTCCCAAATTTTAATATGTTGTTACTGATGACAAAATGGAGGTCAAGTTCAAGAATGACGATTTTGACTTTTACTGTTCAGGAGTTATGGTTCTTGAAAGATTGAAAAATGGTGTTTCCAGTCGTGTCCGTGCATTTATGCATGAACTGTTCAACCAAAGCTTCCTAAATTTTAATATGTTGTTACTGATGACAAAATGGAGGTTAAGTTCAAGAATGACGATTTTGACTTTTACCGTTCAGAAGTTATGGTTCTTGAAAGTTTGAAAAATGGCGTTTGTGTTTCTATTCATGTTGTTGCATTTACTCGTGAACCATTCAACCTAAGCTCTTTCAAATTTAAATATGTTGATACTGATGACAAAATGGAGGTCAAATTTGATATTGACGATTTTCACTTTCACCGTTCATCAGTTATGGTTCTTGTGATATTGCCAGGACACAAATAAATGTTAATAAATTCGGTTTGCTGTCGTTGTGACAGCCTCTTGTTTCTTCTAATCTACCAAAAAAAATACAAGAATGGACTTTAAAATCGAGTAAAACTTTGCTTTTGGTGGATTTGATATTCCAAACCCTTAAATTTGATAAATATTGAACTTTTGGATTTCCTGATTGATGCAGCAGGGGTATCACTGGATCAACTCTCTAGTTTTAACTATAAGATGACTGTGGTGAACTTTTGGCTCCTATTGGCCTAGAAAAAGATTATTGTAAAAGTTGATAGATGTCAGACCTGACACTGTGTATCATATTTGTATTTCGTTTGTTGTTAAGACATTTGAATTGTTTTACATTTTCATGTCCAGACTTTGTAAAGCTTTCGGTGGGGTGTGAGTTTTGCTCATTGTTGAAGGCTGTACAGCACATGATAGTTGCTTACATCAATGTTATTTGGACTCTGGTAGATATTCGTCCTGTTGGAACTGCATCTTATTTTGATCTTGATAAGAGGGTGGCTTCCTAACAGCTGTTTCAGAACAATAACTTGCTGAGGAAAAATGAGTATACCTTGCTGCTCACAAATAAAAATCTAGATTGCATATATAGTCTTTTATGGCTGACTATGTGGTATGGGCATTGCTCATGGTTGATGGTCTTAGGGTGACCTATAGTTGTTAATTTCTGTGTCATTTGGTCTCTTGTGAAGAGATGTTTCATTGGCTATTATACAACATCTTATTTTATATAGATTACAACATACGATTCAGCAGACACATTATTCTGACTCTGAACCATTCACATTAAGCTTCATACTATGTTTAAATGGCATCTGCTTTGTAAAGAAGCAGGAAATTTCCAATTATTTTGTTTGATCAAGCCCAGGATTAACCTTCAACACTTGAATTTTGAAATGAGAACAAGACCATGAGACCACTATGCAGTTCTGAGATGGAGCGAAAAATAGAGACCATGAGACCACTAGTTTTGAGATGGAGAGAAAAATAGAGATCATGAGACCACTAGTTTTGAGATGGAGAGAAAAATAGAGACCATGAGACCACTAGTTTTGAGATGGAGAGAAAAATAGAGACCATGACCCCACAAATGCAGTTCTGAGATGGAGGGAAAAATAGATTGAGAATGTTTAGATGAACAATATTTTATTTTCTGAATGAACATTTACAAGATGCAATATATACCAAAACAAATGTAAGTTGAAAGTGGTTTAAAATTAAAATTTATCTGCACAAAGTGACTGTCTTTAGCATATCAGTTATTTTATGTAAAATAGTAAGGACATCTAAAATTTATAGTCTGTTTAACAGGCCTTTATAATTTTAATATATACATGTTTGAATAAAATACCGGTATATTTGGTATATATGTTAAGGAGACAGAGCTCAAAAACATCTAGGAGCTTAATGTTACGACTGTGGTCTTCACATCAATCTATACTGTTCTTACAATTAATAATATTCATATCTGTAAAATATAATCTAATTTATAAATTCAAATAAAATACTAGATGTGGTCCCTTTTTCAAGTATTACTGTAACATGTGTAAAAGACCTGAGAAACAGAATTTAATTTTAGAAAGTTATGTGATATGTCAAAATCTTTTGGCAGTATGACTATCAATGAAATTTGTTGAAAGACCTATACACTAAACATTGCAATTATTTTTAACCTAAATGCCTTTTTTGGTACATACCATCTAAGAATAAATATCTTGTATAAATATATATATTATAGATCATTTAGGTTAACATGAGAAAACTATTGACAGAACCATTCCATTTAATAGATCATAAACAAATAAGTTAAATGGATCATACTGACCAAAAAAATCCACATAAGAAAGATTAAATTCATTTTGCAACTGAACAGCAACAACCAACATACTATACACATATTTTCATTCACTAATCAATGTTATTTATTCCATCCGAGAAAAGGCATATTAACGAAATGTTGACAAAAATTAACATCAGCTCTTTCAGAACTTTGATTTCAACGAAATTTATTTTCATTGTCCACATATTAAAACAAAAAGATTGTAATAGACAAGTTGCTAAAAAAATCTGCATATTAAGTCAGCTTTTACAATAAAAGGTAATACTAATTCATTCACCATAAAAGACCTCTTTTACATGTATTATAAACTTTCAGATTGATAAAACTGATGAAAATTAGAACAGTACATACAACATGTTGAGGTAAATTTGATAATAATAAATATTACATGTATTAAGTGATTTATTTTGAATAAATTACTAATTAATTAAGGTTAATAACCAAAACAGTTTGCCAAAAAGAAAAATTATATTTTAAGTCAATTTGTTGGGGACAAACTTCACATGAGGAAAACAAAATAGGGACTTATTTACGTCATTTTTATAGCGAAAAAAAAATATTACCAATGAAAAATTAGTATCAAATTAAAGACCAAAAACAACAAAATTTAAATCTTAGAAAGCTGTCATAATATAAAATATCTCATTTTATGGTGAACTGCTGTAGCTAATTGTATACAAGTTGATTTTAAACCATAACATCTTGTGTGTACTGTGATAACAAAAGCAGTCTTATCCCATATCTATCCCACTGATATGAGACATCCAGTTACCAGCTGATAAAATGATACCACAACAAAATTAAAATATTTACATCTATTTCTCTGATCATTCATACAGATAAAATAACAATAAAACAAGAGATAATAACAATATACACTACTTATATACATAATTATCACAAATTATTTAAAAACAGTTAGTTGGTAGAATATATCATAACAACATATACAATACACACACAGGCTGATTTTCATGGTGAATTTTAAATAAATGCTGGTACATGTAATTCACTTTTAGTCTTGCATTATAACTTTTGTATATTCAGTATTAATTGCATGACACTATCGTTGTTATCAACAAAAATAATCAGCAATCTTCTTTCACAGGGAATTCAACAAATATAAGAGCAACTTTTTAAATGAATAAACATGTGCCTGTCAAAGGGTGTTCTTAACGTGTATATTTACTCCAAAATTCTAATTTTGCCTTACATATCTTTAAAGGGGCAGTGTTATCTGTTGATAACATAGTTTTCTTCACTTGATCCAAACAAAACTTTTGTGTGTTTGTAGAATATTGATAGAATATCAAAGTTATAAAAGAAGTTGAAAAATTGATGTCTTTGCTAGACATAGAATAATTATATTAAAAGGATCTAAAAAAAAAAATATATCAAGATATGAACAGTCAGAAGTAAAATTTTCATTTCTTTTTTTCTTTTTCAAAGCAATTTTTTCAAATATTTAAAGATTACAAAATATGAGAACAAGTATTGAGACTTAAAAAAACTCTTAAATTTAAAAAGTGTGTATGATCTTTGCCATTGTGTTTATAAAATGTCACCACATAATAACAGAAATTTCACAAAGTTTGGTAAA
The DNA here is from genome assembly GCF_963676685.1 of Mytilus edulis. NCBI lineage: Eukaryota > Metazoa > Mollusca > Bivalvia > Mytilida > Mytilidae > Mytilus > Mytilus edulis. The sequence goes on along the minus strand of NC_092356.1, from coordinate 49,253,794 downwards.
ATTCTGCATAAGCAACATATATAACGTGTCTGATCACATCTACCATACACAAGCATTAGATTAAAAACAACTGGTTCCCGGTACAGTTTTGGTCATCATTAGTCCACTCTTTAGTTAGGCTCCATACACACTTTCATCACTGTAAGCTATGTATAGAAAGAAGTCTTCTTCATGATGCTCCTGAAAAACAAATAAATAATATTGTAGGTGAATTTTTAAAATATGAGCTACACACATTTTGTATGTTTAAAATTACAGCTTTAACAAACTGCATTTGAATTAATAAAACGATAATAAAGGCAACAACACCCATCAATTACTGCATGGTAAGAGTTTATTCTGGTCGACATATTCACCAAAAATAAGTACAAATTTGGGGGTTGTGCAGTTCCGCGGAAGTAATGTTACAACAAATATACAATATTAGGTCAATGTCAGAAAAATATAAACTTTTTTGTATGAGGCTGAGAAACTGGGGAAGGGCAAAGTTCTACCGAGCCCTTCCCCAGTTTTGCGCCGAGTACAAAAAAGTTGATTATTTCTGACATTGACCTAATATTGTTTTTATACTGCAACTTAAATAAATAAATTCATAGCTATTTAAATCGTAACACAAATTTCAAACTTATTTTCATCCCTCAATGAACCCCTGACTGTGGAAAAAAAGTCATGATGAAATTGACATTGCACAAAATATAGCTGTGTTACTATATTTAGGATATATTTAGGAAATAAACACAACTAGTTGCAGTATAAAGGTTGATATGACGACGTTATAGATATAAATAGAATGTGAAAGTAAAATAAGAATCTAGTTAAGTTAAAAGTGAAAGTTAGTCAATAAAGTTATTAGTGATGTGATTAGCTGTTGTTCTCATACGTCTGTGTAGTTGTTCTCATGGATGTTTCTAGTGGTATTTTTGTAGAAATTATGAAAGTACATCATGTAGATCACTTTTAACTTAATTAAATTCTTATTTTACTTTTTGTCTTGTGAACTTTTGTTTTTCTGGGGTTTTTTCTATTTTAGCCAGTTTATTTAATTTTTGATCTATGAGTTTGAATGTCTCTGGTATCTTTCGCTCCTCTTTTAGTTTGAAGTATGTTTTACTACAAGTGGGTCTCTTTTCATCATCGGAGCATACATACATAAAATAATACATGTACATCGTCATGTACTTCTCACCATGATCCTATCAAAAGTGATCTTTTTTTATTTCTAACATAGATATCTTGTACATGTTCTTCTTAAGTGTCTTTGTGTGTGCTTGTGTGACTGAATGATTGAGGATTACTTAGATGTATAATTTCATATTAATTTCAACTTTAAATGATAATGTGATTATGTCATGGATTAATTCTACTATTAGGTAAATCAATGAGTCCTAACTCATGTAAATCTGTCTAGACTCATGAATTTCAAAACTGATGAGTCCAGCAATGCATCAAGATTATAAAATGGTGTACTAACTGAGCACATTATTGTCATAAGTTTAAAAATAATCTAACTTCACTGTCATTTCCTTGCTTTGTTTTGTCAATGGGACTGAAATAATTAAATATACATGTATGGCAATACAATTTCATCTTCTTATTGTTGGATTTGTTATTGCCAAAAATGATGAGACCTGCTGAAATCCTTAAGTGAGTATGGCAAGAACCTTGTCTTGCTTTATAGCCTTTCCAGTTGTTAAACTAATAGTAGTTTTGTACCTGATAGAGAGATCCCATTGTTGCACTTGTTGGAGGAATCACATTGTTTACAAAGAAAAACAAAGCATCTTCAGGTCTCAGATGAATTCTCTTTCTGATCAAGAAATAAAACTGTCCAACTGTTAAATCTGATGGCACCAGATATTTTTTCTTGTCTAAATCTCCAACTCTGGCCTTTGGCGCTTTCTCAACAATAACCTATAATATAAAAGTAATGCATCACTATTTACACTGTATATGACAACTTAAAATAATCATGGTATAAATATACATGTATTTTTTACAGTGTCGAACATTTATTTATATTTGGAGGTACATGTACAATGTACATGTAAATTTGTAAAAACATATCTACCTTTATAATGAATTTGTTCTCTCCAACCTGATTTGCATCTAGGTGCTCAGTAAATATTGTTGACATGAAACTTTAAGGAAAACTGCTTGTAACCTACCAATTTCCTAATACCACATTTTTTAGCTCACCTGGCCTGAAGGACCAAGGGAGCTTTTCTCTTCACTTGGCATTCGATGTTGTCGTACGTTGTTGTCTGAACTTTTTACATTTTGACCTTCTTCTGCAGAAATACTGAATGGATTGAAACCAAACATAGCATGAATGTTCCTTTGAAGCCAACCAATCATCCTAGATGGCTGCCAGCGGGGGACTTAGTTACAGGGCATACTATACAGCTACAGGAGAGATAATGACGTTGCTAACGTAAATTGTTATTTTTGCAAGGACAAACTATGACTTATCAGGAGAAGATTCAGTTTTGAACTGATTTTTATCATTCAAACTTATTAAACTTGAAAACAAGTTCATTGGCCCCTCTTTTTTGAAATGCCATTTGATTTGATTACGTAAAAAGATTATGTGTGCCAATTTTCATGAAAATGTCAATAGTGCAATATTTTAAAACTTGATAAATATACAGCAAAAATAGATGTTTTTTTCTACATTCCCGAACATCTGATAAATATGAGCTATTTAAAAAAAACAAATTGCACAAATTTAAAGGGCATTTATATAAAACACAATTTACAAGTAATTTAACAAAAAAACAGCCTGTTTTCATCTTTTTAAACAAAAAAGTTATGTATTTCTGTTGAAAGGAAAATTACATGTACGTCCACAAATCTGAATTTCGAGCAAATATATAAAATTATGACCTTTTTTTACTCAAATAGTAGCATATGAAGGTATATTTTTTATTACATAATTGATTTAATCTGGCAAAAAATAGTCCATATGCAAATTGTCAGGAAAATTTCAATATGGGATCAAAACTGTATCGTATGCCCTTAATGAATCCATGACAAATGGCCCCTCTGGCAAATTGCCCCACACTTAATCGCCCAACTTTTTCACCAACTCAACTCACTTTAAAAAAAATGCCCATAAACTGGTTTACCAAATCGCCCCACTTGTAATTTAAAATAGTTTAAATCCCATTAATATTACTGCTTTAGAAATCCATTACTATTTGGGAATCTTTAACACTTGACAAGATATTATGTGACAGTTGTACTATTGAAACAATACAACAATCACTTTTCTTTGTGGTGTAAATTTTACAGGAACCTTTGTGTACATTTACAGTAAACTTGTGGCAAAATCAGTCCAATTTATATTTATGCCGTCTAGGAAGGCTATTTCTGATTAAATTTACGCCTTCCTACGACCGAAGGAGGGCTTCCTAAAAAAATTGTCAAAAAGCCATACAAAAACAGAATAATTATTTGGACTATGAGTAACCAGGGATCTCCATGGAATAAAATTTAACAAAAGGGGAATTTCACTATGACATAACAAGTGTCTATGGCGTCTACAAATGTAATATTCATCAATAGGGCAATTTGCAGTATTCAACAATAGTTGGATTGATTGTTGTTCACTGTAAGTCAACTGACAAACCCTCAACAACAGACAATATGTTTTTTACTTTTTTAATCATCTTAAATCCAAAAGGATGTGCACAGCTTTGACAGACACATTTCAAAAATTTGTCAATCTAACTCAATTCTCCAAATTTAAAGAGGCATACAGATACGACAAAGGACAGCTAAGTGACAAATGAGAAGACTCTTGTCTTGGGGCAGACAACATTTTTATAAGAAATAGAAATTATATTTTTCCTTCGCCATTCTTATTGTTAATTTCCTTGTTCACAACTTACAGGAACGCGATCTGGATACTTCTTTCGGATTTTTTCACCCTCAGCACGCCTTTTCTCAAAGGGATGTTCTTCTTTATATTCCCACTTCATTTTTTCCTTTAGATACGTTTAAAGATTTTTCTTCTTTCTGTTTGATGCAACAAATTGTCAACAAATATGGCCGATTTCGGATATAAACAAATTAATTACTCCGCACACTAAAATAGTTCTATTTTCTTTTTAATTTATACGCTTCAATTTGAGTCTATATTCATAAAATATATATTTTGGTTTGCTGTGACTAAGATTATAACAGCCGACTTTATTGTTCCAATGCTTTTGGTAATTACGTGGCGTAATATCTAGTTGATGCGTATTTACAAAAGATCACATGGCCAGTCGTCTAATATCTAAAAATAACTATTGATAGTGACGTAACTACTGGTTCCATAGGAGATTCCAGTCTACGGTGTGTAGTTAGTGCCATCAGAAATTGTTATTTATAAAGTCTTTGTTAAGTAATTTTGCAAAGGAAGAAGTAAAGAATTTATCCAAAGTTAAGCTCTGACAGATTATATAAATATAGATTTAGGGGGGGGGGGCAATACCTTTTTATGTTAACTTGTTTTGGCCCTTTTCAAGGTGTTGTTAACTCAGTCTTATCTGAGATGAATTTAAACTGTTAACTGTTTTCAACCCACTGCGTTAACTGTTATCAGCATTTTTGAAATTGTTGTTAACTGTGACATAAACTTCAACGTGTTGAAGGCGGTCACTGAAAAGTAGAAGTAGAAGTAGAACTGTTTTTGCCAAAATCGAAGAGTTGTTAACATGTTAACGGACCCCTTATTGTCCTCCCTCATACAGGCATGTGACGCTTAATTATGATTCAGCCAAAGCATCATTTCAATGTTTATTTTGTAGATGTATCCTTTTTTACTGTAATAACGGTTCCCCTAAACTTATTTTGATTCCATACTCGGATTCTTAGAAAATGGGTTTAACCGGTACCTCTCAACGATCCGTCGGAATGATTTTTATAATGAGGAGTAACCAAATTGCATCAATGCCTAAATTCAGATTCTTAAGAATAGATTAACTGGTATTCTGTTCTATTTTTCTCCAAATCATTATGGAAGAATTTGACAATTTAGTCAAGGCCATTACTAAGTTTACTTATTGAAGAAATGGATGAAAACAGCATATATATCATAATTTATTTGCTAATTTTCAAAACAAATGACTTAAATGTGGATGTCGCATGACAGTCTTTTCGTGGATTTTACCTTTTCAATGACTAAGACCTAGCCTACACGTTAGAAGGATAAGAACAATGACTTCGGAGACTTACAAAAATTTGCATAATCAAGTTCTACCGGTTTTTAATTATCAGACCGTATGATATACTCTAATATTTTACAGATACCTCAAATAAGAAGAACAAGGTATCATGGTGAAAAAAATCTTTTAGGTATGCTGCTCAAGTTCTCTGGAACTCCTTCCTTAAAGAAATCCAGACGGTGAATAAATTTTAATGAGTCAAGTTTATTCCAATGATCTCGTGATGGAGTGATAAACATGACTGTTCCTGTGTTTTTGCTTTTAAATATTGCCCAAATTTCCATCAATACATGTATGCAGCAGCATATAAAGAAATAACAACAACTACTGTGACATTTTTTCCTCCGGATCAAATTTCACCCTGATCTAATTTTGCTTTACACTTTCTTAACTTAAAACTACATGTTTTATGCTATACTATTCCCTTTATGCATGTGACAATTGCGTACGTGTAAATTTTTGTATGTCTTGCGTTGTCCTATTGTATCTGCACGCACTGTATATCATATAACAAGCTCGTTTAGCGATTTTGTTGTATTATTATCAAACTTGCCGATTTAAAATGAAATCTTTATAGTTGAATAAGCTCAAATTATCGTAACCACAATCCTGTCCTCTTTCCTCGAATGTGACATCACCGAATAAGAATTATATCACATACGTGAATAAATCAATAGCTGATGATCTAGATTGTAGGGGTGAAATAAAATAATATGCATCTTGAAGTATTGTCTACTGGACACACTTTCATAGATGATATCGTCCGCAGACAATATATATAATAAGGGAATACTGTCCAGTACAGTATTTCATTATGACACAGTGGCTGTCCTTCCGTCTATGAATTTTTGTTAGGTTGTTCGGGATTATTTCGCTGTCATATTGTCCCTAATAATATTTCACAGTGAATTTCTGTCTATGACAGAATTTCCAAATTCAAGTATATTTGCACGGAGAAATCATTTTTAAATTGTCAGCTGCCTTAGAGTGTCTGAAATCTTTCAAATATTGTTCTTGAAAAGAATAAGTATAACAGTGCAATACTCTATCGCATATTTCTCATCTGTAGTACACAAGCATGGAGATTACATGTATATATTTTCATATTCATGGAAATAATTTGTAAGGCAATAATTCATAAAAACAAATAAACACATTATTTATCATAAGCTTATTTTGAATTTGCACTTAAACATGATTTAAGTCAAATATGATAATTGTACCATATGATACTGTAAGTACAAAAAATGATTTAAGATTCATGTTTGTCATCGTAAAAAAAAAAACAAGGTATTCGATGATAAACTTTTATTTCGTAACACAATAACAGAGTATCTAAATATTTCACACAAAGAATATCAGGTTAAATTATTTATTCTAAAGTGATGAATCAATGAACAAATCAGAATCTATACATCTATATATAATACTAAAAAAACGAGGTCCAGTTTGTCAGCCGTCATGGGTTACAGGAAAGGGACAAAACTACATAATTATACATTGTACGTTCTTTGAGACTTATGCAGAAAAGAAAGAACAAATATGCATAATTATTGGCAAAAAACTTATTGTCGCCTACTTTTATTATTATTTGCAGTAAGAGTGGGAGGTGCTATTAAATTTAACCAGTCATAGTGCTGTAAGTGTATTACTGCATGGATTAGAGGGTAAATGTGTACTAGGTTTTACCAATTCATAAATCTTACTTTCTAGATAAATCATTTGCTCCACATATATATTTTGTATTAAATTTCATGTCATATATAATGCCAAAATGAAAGAGCAGAAAACCATCAATCCGATGGAATAAATATGGACAGATTCAGCCACAGACGGTCCATTACAAAAGTTACCGTCACACATTGTCGCACACATAACTAATCCTTTGTTTTCATAGTAAGCACATAATGTCTGATTGTTATCCGAAATAAACTTTAAACGTGGAATATCATTTGCTGGTATCGAAAAGTTTTTCCCATCACAACATCCCCGTATGTAAGACTGGATTGTACCTAGAATATATAAAAAAATAGTATGTTTAGTGATGATGTTAACTTCCTATTATATACTTATTCAAGTACAAATAATATTTTCTTCAATATGTTTCTCATTGATATTTTATAACCCACAGGCAAAGGGTGACTGGGTATAAAAAAAAAAATAGCATGGCTACATTTGTCTTCTAACAATCGGCAGTAAAACCTTGCCAGCGTCTGGATGTGCATTATGTACTTTGCCAGAAATAACAAATTATGGGGTAATTAAATAGAAACAGTCAGGAACATATTACTAGAAATAGAACATGATAAACAAAATTTAAAATTAAAATAGGAAAGGTTGAGAAAGTTTTTAAAATAACTTGACACATATATATCTTAATTATGTTGCTTTTATAAGAAATGGGTGTTAAGGGTATGTCATTCAGTTTTACAACTCCATTTACCATAACACTTACAGAGCCAATTTCACTGCAAACTATTAATATATCATACGTGATGTCAATATATTTTCAAAACCCAAAATCTTAGACATATGTTGGAAAGCTAATAAAAGCAAGGACACAAAGGATATAGACTCAACTTATGTAGACTGGAGACAATTAAAGCTTGTCATTGAAATGTCTGTTGTTGAAGATAGGGGGGAGGGGGCGGTCCTGTTGAGAAAAAAAATTGGTTGCTTATATAGGGAATCACTGAAGCGTGACGAAATCGGGCCCCCTCTTAGGCAGCCAGTGGGCCCCCACTTATGAAAATTTCTAGATCCGCCACTGAAGACCTTATAAGTCTTTCTACTTTGTTCGTTGTACAGTTGCTGCCTCATTGAGGATTTTCCCAACTATTCACAACTTTTACCTAATCTTTCCAGTTCTTCAATACAACAATGTGTCATATTATATTTGTGGTATGGCCGACAGTCATGTACCAATGGATCTTTTCCGTATTTTGCTAAAAAGGCTTTACTGTTGTTTCCATATTGAGTCTTATAAGTATAATGCAGGCTGTCCATTCCTTCTGTTTGTTTTTGACAGTCATCTTTACCCTCTGCATCGGAAGTGTCTCTACATCCAAAACAGAAGTCACTTACTCCGACAACTGAAATATCAAAACAAAAAGTACATAGTACTACACATATCATACATTCATAATGATTTTCCACAGTATAAAGTCCAATTGCTGAAAAACCCCCTCCTTTAATGTTGAAATCTATAGAGGATTTAAAGGCTCAAGAAGCAAACTGGTAGACAAAGAAACGACTAGCTTTCAATAACCATGTTATCATGGTTATAAACATATAAAAATTCAAATGTATTCTTTAAACCAGGTGAGCACAAAAAGGATATCCTTTCATTGTAATATAATAATTTCATCACACAAATAGGTATTATCGGAAACTTTCTATTTTATATAACTTCGAAGATCCAGAGTTCTTTTTTTACATTCATCAGAACATCATAAAGAAGTTAAAAGTATAATTATGAAATTCTTGAATCTACTAAAAAAGCTCTATATTATCAATTAAAATAGTTTTAAAGCATAGCAAAAATGTCAAATATACTTACCGGAGTTAAACAAAGCGAACACAGATAAACTAAGAACAATTTTCGCCATCTTACACTACCATTTTTAATTACGGTTTTTAGAACATAGGGTGTACCAAACCCGGTAGTTGTTTCGATGTGTATGTTACGACTCGATGCTTTCCACTTTAAAAACTTCTCGGTAAACGTTTCGTAATTTTAAACCTTTCAAACAGGAACAATAGAATAAATATTTAAATACCATCGGAATACATGCACAGACTATCATATTTCGTTGAGCCGTTCAATACACACACGTTAAAGTTTACACAGTATAACCATTGAATATATCATTATAAGCAATTATGAAATATGCTACAGTTTTAAAGGTAAATTGAAATAAGAGGCAAACAAGGGTCCTTTGAAAAATAAGAAGAGCCATAGGAAGACGATAAAATTGAGAATGGAAACGGGGTGTGTCAAAGAGACAACAAAACCGACCAAAGAGCACAAAGTGAAAGTCAAATGGATCTTCAACATTGCGAGCAAATTCCGACCCGGAAGCGGGTTTCAACTGGCTCTTAAAGCAAGAAGTGTACTAGTTAAGAGTAACAGGCGCCAAAATGCGATGGGGTTCATCATGTTTTGTGAGATCGCTTCCCCACTAATTCCTCAATCCAATGTAGAATAAACAAACAAACAGTAAAACTCGTTTAAAGGTGGTATGGGTGTCTTTCGCCATCTTGGATTGTAAAACAAACCAGAGAGATCTAAGGTCCAGATTTTCAATCAGATTAGCAAAATGTAATGCAGGAATGCAGATAACTAATGTGAATTTGCAACAAATTTATAAGATTATAACTTATAAATATTAGTATTTGTACAAGTGTAGATTATTTCTGCTTGATTTTTTATATTTTCAAACCGGCATTTTAAGGGGAGGTAACTCTGAAATGGTGCATTTTCTGAGGTTCGTGTTGTTTATTCTTTAGTTTTCTATGTTGTGTCATGTGTACTATTGTTTTTCTGTTTGTCTTTTTCATTTTCAGCCATGGCGTTGTCAGTTTGTTTTAGATTTATGAGTTTGACTGTCCCTTGGGTATCTTTCGTCCCTCTTTTCTGAAGGAATCTACATGGATTTTTCTACGGTGACCCTTTCTTTTCTTTTGATATTCTAAAAGCATTTCGTAAAAGCTATCTTCTCGTATTTTATTTCACAATTCTATTATTTAGTTTACCTTCTAATCACATAATTAATGATGCTTTTTCCTGTATAATCCATACAAAATGTGTCATTTTGTTACAACTTGTAGCCTGAGAAAATGCGCGGTGACCTGTCATTTTTAATATATTTTTGAACATATATCAATATATATAAATAGTACATTTTGGCAAAGTATGAACAAATTCTATCATTTTTAATTTAGACTCCCATACCGGCTTAAATGGAGTCCGAGTCCGATGTCAGAGAAACTAAGCAAAATGACAATGATACATAAAGTAACCAGATGCTCCGCAGGGCGCAAATTTATACGACCGCAGAGGTTGAACCCTGAACGGTTGGGGCAAGTATGGACACAACATTCAAGCTGGATTCAGCTCTAAATTTGGATTGTGATTAAATAGTTGACATAGCATAGGTTTCTGACACAGAATGAATGTGGTCTAATGAACTTAAAATACTTTTTTTTTTGCCTTTGAGCAATTCACTATGCTGTTGAATATAAATCCTCTCAAAAAAATGTTTGAAGAAATTTTTTCTCTTTATTTATGAAATCTGAAATGAAAAAAAATGACCCCCCCCCCATTTTTTTTCACATTCCCCTTTCCCTCATTCCAAAACTGATCTCAATTCAAATTTCAAATGGAGTTTGCAACAAAAACTTCTCATTTAAATACATATTAAAATGTAAAAAAAGTGCTTGTTATCACTGAATGGTAAAGATTGTTTTAATTTATCAGTTGGTAGTAAAAGTGAATATACATTGTATATTGTATAAAACAATGATTTAAGTTGATTCAACTACTATTCTGGACAAAGAAAGATAACTCCAATTGAAAATTTCTTGCTATTGCACAATATTGTGCAATTAGATATTTCTTGCTATTGCGCAATACTGTGCAATTGAAAATATTTGCTATTGCACAATACTGTGCAATTGAAGATTTCTTGCTATTGCACAATACTGTGCAATTGAAAATTTCTTGCAATTGCACAATACTGTGCAATTGAAGATTTTTTGCTATTGCTGAATACTGTGCAATTAAAAATTTCTTGCTATTGCACAATACTTAATATAATAATTTTGGATCCTGATTTGGACCAACTTGAAAACTAGGCACATAATCAAAAATCTAAGTACATGTTTAGATTCAGCATTTCAAAGAAGCCCAAGAATTCACTTTTTGTTAAAATCAAACTTAGTTTAATTTTGGACCCTTTGGACTTTAATGTAGACCAATTTGAAAACGGGACCAAAAATTAAGAATCTACATACACAGTTAGATTTGGTATATCCAAGAACCCCAATTATTCAATTTTTGATGAAATCAAACAAAGTTTAATTTTGGACCCCGATTTGGACCAACTTGAAAACTGGGCAAATAATCAAAAATCTAAGTACATTTTTAGATTCAGCATATCAAAGAACCCCAAGGATTCAATTTTTGTTAAAATCAAACTAAGTTTAATTTTGGACCCTTTGGACCTTAATGTAGACCAATTTGAAAACGGGACCAAAAATTAAGAATCTACATACACAGTTAGATTCGACATATCAAAGAACCCCAATTATTCAATTTTTGATGAAATCAAACAAAGTTTAATTTTGGACCCTTTGGGCCCCTTATTCCTAAACTGTTGAGACCAAAACTTCAAAAAATCAATCCCAACCTTCCTTTTATGGTCATAAACCTTGTGTTTAAATTTCATAGATTTCTATTAACTTATACTAAAGTTATGGTGCGAAAACCAAGAAAAATGCTTATTTGGGCCCCTTTTTGGCCCTAATTCCTAAACTGTTCAGACCTCAACTCCCAAAATCAATCCCAACCTTCTTTTTGTGGTCATTAACCTTGTGTTTAAATTTCATTGATTTCTATTTACTTATACTAAAGTTATTGGGTGAAAACCAGGAATAATGCTTATTTGGGCCCCTTTTTGGCCCTAATTCCTAAACTGTTCAGACCTCAACTCCCAAAATCAATCCCAACCTTCCTTTTGTGGTCATAAACCTTGTGTTAAAATTTCATAGATTTCTATTCACTTTTACTAAAGTTAGAGTGCGAAAACTAAAAGTATTCGAACGACGACGACGACGCCGACGACGACGCCAACATGATACCAATATACGACCAAAAAATGTTCAATTTTTGCGGTCGTATAAAAAAGGAGTTACTAATACTTAAACAGTTACTGATTGAAAGATTATGTTTACATCATATGAAAATAAAGCACACTCCCTCCCGTTAGGGGTTTAATATCATACCTTCATAAAATAAACGATAAGAACATAATCCGTATCTTGCCAACAACTTATTTCAAAAATAAATTTGTTTATTTCCGATGCAAAAACCCCGTAAGGGAATCAATATAAGTTCCAAACAAATGTCACCTTTAATGACCTGATAAAGCCAACAAAACTAAAAACTAAAGTTGAAAGGAAATAACATTATGACACAACACATTGTATGGACAGTAACATCACAATTTTGGAAGTGTAAGCTTACTAGTATGTATATGAACCCCAAAACGCTTCAGGGATTGTTACAACATTGCTTTGGACAAGCATAAACTAAAAACTTCATGGACATTAACAGCATTGCTTATGACGTGTAAGCATACCCATAAACTCAACACTGCGTGGACATAAACAGCATTGCTTTGTACGTGTACGCATAAACATAAACCCAACACTGCACGAATATAAACAGCATTGCTTTGTACGTGTACGCATAAACATTAACGCAACACTGCATGGACATAAACAACATTGATTTGATTGCACATGTACGCATAAACATAAACTCAATACTGCACGGACATTAACAGCATTGCTTTGTACTTGTAAGTATAAACATAAACCCAAAAACACTCCATGGACATAAACAACATGGCTTTGGACGTATACACATACACATAAACCCTAAACACTGCATGGACATGAACAGCATTGCTTTGTACGTGTACCCATAAACATGAACCCAAAACACTGCATGGACATACACAATATTGGTTTGGACGCGTAAGTATAAACATGAACCCCAAAACACTACATGGACATACACAATATTGGTTTGGACGTGTAAGCATAAACATAACCCCCAAAACACTGCATGGACATACACAATATTGGTTTGGACGCGTAAGCATAAACATGAACCCAAAACACTACATGGACATACACAATATTGGTTTGGACGCGTAAGCATAAACATGAACCCAAAACACTACATGGACATACACAATATTGGTTTGGACGCGTAAGCATAAACATAAACCCAAAACACTGCATGGACATACACAATATTGGTTTGGACGCGTAAGTATAAACATGAACCCCAAAACACTGCATGGCCATACACAATATTGGTTTGGACGCGTAAGCATAAACATGAACCAAAAACACTACATGGACATACACAATATTGGTTTGGACGCGTAAGCATAAACATGAACCCAAAACACTACATGGACATACACAATATTGGTTTGGACGCGTAAGCATAAACATGAACCCAAAACACTGCATGAACATACACAATATTGGTTTGGACGCGTAAGCATAAACATAAACCCAAAACACTGCATGGACATAGTAAGTTAACAACAATTGCTTTGGACGTGTAAGCATAAATATAAACTCAACACTGCATGGACATAAATATCATTGCTTTTGACGTGTAAGCATAAACATCAACTCAACACTGCATTGATATAAACAGCATTGCTTTGTACGTGTCCGCATAAACATAAACTCAGCACTGCATGGACTTAAACAGCATTACTTTGTACGTGTATGCATAAACATAAACCCAAGACACTGCATGGACATTAACAGCGTTGCTTTGGACGTGTACGCATACATAAACATCTGAAACTTAACACTGCATGGACATAAACAGCATTACTTTGGACGAGCAAGCCCTAAAACCACAACATGCAAGCCCTTAAACCACTACATGAACATTGCCCATTTCAATGCATGCATGGACACTAACAGCATTGCTCCGGACGGACGAGCATAAAAATAAACCCAAAACACTGCATGGACATGAACTGCATCGAGTTTATCAAAAGTTCGGGAAGATTTCAAATTGTCTAGATAGCAAACTATGATCGCACACACATCATCATCTAAATAAAATTCTTTCCCCTTAATTGTCCTTTTTTTTCGTTTTTTTTTTCAATTTGTGTGTATTTTATTTTTTGTGTTTTTGTTTTCTAAATATTCATTTTCTTTTAATTTTTTTTTCTGTAGTATTATTATTTTCTTTTTTCTTCAATTTTCCGTCTTTTCAGGTCCATATTTATATATATATATATATACAAGTAGATATACCATTCTATACATGCATGCTCTTACATATATTTTTGTATTATATTGCTATAAATGTTAAAAGGAGAAGACTTCATAAGTCTGTTTGACTTGACTTAAGGCCCCAGCATGTCCAGGGCAGAGCTCTTGTAGGGGGTTCAGGGGGCGAAGCCCCCCGACGGAAAACGGTTTTCAGCGTTGTAGCTGCAAAATTTTATTTACAAAAATATTAAATTTACTGGTTATTTAATCATATACATGATGAAAAGTTCGAAGAATTATTAATAATGTACCATAACATCTGACCGGTGAATTAAATAACGCAGTGCAATCCGTAATTATCATTAAAAAAAATATTTACAGTATGCATTGCCCAGCGTAGATCAGCGTATCCCTTCAATTAAGCAGTACACCCTGTTTGGTATTGTCATATCTATTTCGTTCTGATTTATATATACGTTTAACTTAATTAATAGTACATTTTGACTATCCTTCATTAAAAATAATAGGCATACTACTAATATAACATAGAACTATCCTTTTGGCTAGACATCAACCATCAATCTTTTGAATCTTAAACCTTCACCCTAGCCACACAAACACATACAGACAAAATTAAAAAAAATGTATATATCCTCTACTGTAAAATCCCTACCTGCTTAGTAATTTTGAATAATTGTGGCCATTACACGCAGATTTGAGAGTACTCAAAATTACTGGAAGCCAGTTGATTGATTGATTTTTTTTACATCCAGTGTCAAATATTTATGCAAGTTCAGGACCGTTGATTTTTTTTTTTTACAATAAATACAACTTGGAGATAGGTCCTGTAGTAGGTGTCGTCCAGGACGAAGGTCTGGAAATTTAAGAATGCCATGCATTGGAAAATGAGGGATTATTGGATAGGAGCAAACATTTTGCCTTTCAGTAGACCAACTACGAACTCCTCAAAGAGTTGCATTCTCTCTACAACTAGGCATCGGATTTAATGTCCCTATTCTGACAAGACGTGACTGCGTATTTATACATCCTGCACAGCCAAACGGACGACGAACATTGGCAAGTCGGGTGAAGACAAAGTGGAAAGCTAGTTGAAAACTAACAACAACTCATTAAAAAACTTATGTGTCTAAGTTGAGGTTCATTCAAGTTTTTGTTGATAGAAGTAAAATGATCTGAACCAAAGTTCTAGTTTACAGTTTCTATATAAGTTAAAATCGTAAAAACATTCGAATTCTATGATCCAATATTCCATTCACTAAGGACGAGAGACTAGTGTACACATGACATTCGATGATATCAACCCTCAACCAATATAATCCCTCGAGCAGAGCTCTTGGGATTATATTGGTGTCTCGGGTTCATACGGATGCGATATTAAAAAGCCATATGATATTCTCTATATATCGTATATGGGATGGACTTGTATAGTTAAGTGGACATTTTTTTTTTATTTAAAACGTGAGGCTTCATATTTTATTAATCTGAAACAATAAATATACATTGGTAACATAAAAAAGTAGGATAAGGCAAATCATATGTCATCTGATATCCATGACTTACAAATATCAATGTAATAGAGTTCAGTTACTTTGAGAATTGCTTTATTTAGCCCAATATTTCATAACCTAGAACTGACCAATATCAAATATTTTCGAAGTAGTCATAAGTTTATTCACGTCACTCAAAATATTCAACCCTGAATTTGATACCCTGTAT